>NW_024081852.1:416854-434561 GCF_003009895.1 Hyaena hyaena
ATAAAAAAAAAAAAAAAAAAAAAAGCCGGATGACAGGGTGCCTGGTGGCTCACTTGGTTAAGCATCTCACTTCAGCTCAGGTCACGATCTTGCAGTTTGTGAGTTCAAGCCCCATGTCGGGCTCTATGCTGACAGCTTGGAGCCTGGAACCTGCTTCAGATTCTGTGTCTCCCTCTCTCTCTGCTCCTTCCCCACTCACACTCTGTCTCTCAAAAATAAACAAATAAACATATAAGCCAGATGAACCCCAATCACACACTCGTGGCAAAAAAAACAAAACAAAACCAAAAACAACCCCAAAACACCTCCTTACACTCCCTCCAGTATTTCTGAGCACCTGGGATATTCTTCCTTTTTAAGTTTTTTTAAATCTATTTTGGGAGAGAAAAAGCATGAGTTGGGGAGGGGAAGAGAGAGAAAGGGAAGGAGAAACGGAGGGCGGGGGGGGAGAGAGAGAGAGAGAGAGAGAGAACATCCCAAGCAGGCTCTGCACCAACAGAGTTTGAGCTCATGAACCATGAGATCATGACCTGAGCCGGATGCTCAACCAACTGAGCCACCCCAGTGTCCCAGCATCTGGGATATTCTAAGCACGGTGGGTACAGACGGAAGACACCGTTCTTAAAACCCACAGTCTGCTGGGAAGACAGTGGACAGCAATACAGGATGCTGGAGAGAGGAAGACACAGGACGGGGGACAGACAGACACTTCCTCGGGCTCTGAAGTGACCAGACAAAAGAGGAGGCGACAACATGGCGAGCGGAGGCAGCAACACGTCCAGGGGAATGGAAGTGAGCGCTCCTGAGGCCTGGGGACAGGAAGGAAGGGACAGTGAGTTTGAGAAGGGGCAGGATGGCATACGGAGGGCAGCACGGACGAATGCGGGAGAGACTACGCTGGCCGGCTCGGGGCGGAGGCAGCGCTGACCCCTCGCCTGAAGGTGAGGAGAGCCACCAACGACTTTGAGAGGAGCGACAGGCTTGATCGCAGCCACATTTTTTCCCCCAAAAGATCGCTCTGCTCCAACAGCAATGTGGAGAATGTTCTGGAAAAGGTCCAGATTGGCAGCTGGGAAACCGGCCGCTGGAGAGTTATGCAGGCAAGAGATGATGGATGCAGGGAGGAGAGGTAATTTCAGGACAAAGTAGGCCTGCCCGGACCCCGGGGGTGCAGCTGGGTGAGGAGGACGTAGGAGCGCTGGCTGGCGGTTGGCAGAGCTGACGCGGGTTTCTGTCCGGTGCCGTCGGGCGCAGAGAAGACACAGGAGCACGGGTGTGGGGGCGGCACCGGGGGAGGGCACCGCCTAGGCTGCATGAATGGGGAAGGGGCCCAGGAAAGGACTCGGGACAGGAAATAACCTGGGAGTCACCGACACACAAACGGAGGATACAGAGATGGAGAGGGAGAAAACCACTGGCCCAAGCAGAGGGTCCTGAGGCAGGACGCGTCCACGGGTAGAAAAGAAAGAAGAGCGAGAGAGGTGCAAAGCCAGCCGGGGGCAGTGAAATAAAGTTCCCTGGAAGAAATGGTCCTTGTCAAATGTTCCAGAAGAGCAACATAAAGGATCAACAGCTTTAAGAGGACTTGGGGACCAGGGGAGCACAGGTGACTTTGGCAAGAAAAGCTTCACCCCGGCCGTTACGTTCCGACTCCTCTTGACCTTGGACAGCATTTACTGACTCTGCCACCTGCATGGCACTTGTCACCCCTTCAGCAGAGTGAAGTCCTTTCTCTGCACAAGGCTAAGGATACACAGATGGACAGCCTGCGGTCCAGGGTCCTGGAATCCAGAAATCGCACGTCTGCCGGCCGACCGCGATATGGGAGGATGTGAACTCGAGAGGAAATTAAGGAAGGAAATTTAGTTTGGTCCGGCAGGGATTTATTTAAAGTACTACGCAAGGCACTGGGTTAGCAGAGATGAGTCAGACCCGGACATCGCAGCCCTGTGAGGTCACTGGCTTTCCCTAACGCACTCCGACGTTCCCAGCACAGACCGGAGGGCCTGGCGCTCTGTAAGAACTCCGTGAGCATTTGCTGGAGGAACGAAATGAATGGAAACGTGACCTGTTCTCTCGGGGGTAGACAAGGGTCAAAGCTTTGGGAGACACTTGTGACCTGGATTTGAGGAGCAGTTAAGATTTTGCTAACCATATCATGACTATTTCTACAACGTATCTTCTATACTAGACCAAGTTCCTAGACTCACACAAGTCTTGGTAAGTCCCCAGCTATAAAACAGGCCTGTCTCTACTAAGTCATCAACTCGCTGACAGAAGAGGTAGGGAGGCAGCGATGACAACGTGCTGGTCACACGCTGCTTCTTTCCTCGGTGAGTCTCTCCGCAGGTGTGTTCACTGAGCCATACAAAATCTGTACACTCTCCCACGGGTTCTTTTATTTTATTTTTTTAATGTTTATTTTTGAAAGAGACAGAGTGAAGCGGGGGAGGGGCAGAGAGCGAGGGAGACACAGAATCCGAAGCAGGCTCCAGGCTCTGAGCCGTCAGCACAGAGCCCGATGTGGGACTCGAACTCATGAACCGCGAGATCATGACCTGAGCCGATGTCAGATGCTTAACCGACTGAGCCACCCAGGGGACCTCCATGAGTTCTATTTTTAACTAGAAGGGTTGTTTTTTTTTTCTAAGTTTCTTATTTATTTTGAGAGAGACAGAGACAGCATGAGGAGGGGAAGGGCAGAGAGAAAGGGAGAGACAGAGAATCCCAAGCAGGCTCTGAGCTGTCAGCACAGAGCCTGACACGGGGCTCGAATTCACGAACCATGAGATCATGACCTGAGCCAAAACCAAGAGACGGTCGCTTAACCGACTGGGCCACCCAGGCGTCCCCGTTAGAAGGGTTTTTTAAAGGAATGTTAGTAAGCTGCTTTTTCTTCCCCTATAACCACCCAGGGGAAGGCAAGTCCGCTTAACTCTTTTCAGGAAAAGGTCCAACTAGACAACAGCAGGAAAGGAGCACTGAGGCCTGCGGCAAGCTGGTCAGGAGACAACGGGACAACTGAAAGGTGGCCCACGGAAGGGAGAGGCCAGCATCTGCCTCACAGGGGGGGTGGGGGGGCGGGCGCTGATCAGCAGAGCAGGGCCAGTGCCTCACACACATAACATCACACCAAGAACCGGCAATCGGGCTGTCCCCATCGCCATCCGTGCGACCACCCCTGGACGCATCGGGCTCACAAGTCCAGAAAGCTGGGCTGATTAGCAGTGGACAGACAGCGGGGACAGTCCGCACACCTGCCCCGGCACTCAGGCCATGGTAACCGGCCGCCACAGAAACGCCCCCACGGATGACCCTCTGCGTGCATTTTCTCCTCACATCCCTACCAGCAATTCTGCGAGGCGGGCTTTATCTGCTTTTCACAGATGTACAAACGGGTTCCGAAGAAAAGGATTACAAGTGCCGGAGCTGGGATGTGAACACAAGCGTGGCCGTGGCTGCTGCACCCCGTTAAGCAGTCGGGATCTGCAGCTGCAAAGCACTGTCCAGGAGAGGCCAGGGAGTTGCGCTCCAATCCTCGCTTGAAGATGCGATCTCACAAAGCCTCGATTCTATCACCCATAAAGACCCTAATCCCCACAGAGTCCTGCAAAAGCAGCCCTGTAACAGGCCTGGGGTTTAGGTCTTCTGAGAGGACACATCCAACACGCAAGCTTTTCCGCCTCGACCATGACCTCTCCTGATCACAGCTTCCAGAAACCAAAGGGCCAATCCCGCGTGCGCTCAGCTCTGTGTCTTCCGACGGCGGCTTGCCTTTTCTTCCAGAAGAGTATTCACTGCCTCTCTTGCCTAAATGCCCGGTGTTCAATACGATGTGTCAAATACTACTCTGTTTCTGTTTTCAAATATTTACCGTCTCTACCAAGGAAGAGGAGAAAAATAAAGCCACGGACGAGTCAAAATAGTATGTTCTGCCTCAGTAGAAAAATCAACAGTTTCCCGGGAGATATGCCTCACCGGAAACAGCAGGGCCCCCTGGCCAATCTCACCAAACCCAACTCATGGAGAAAAGTTCTCTTAGACCACCAATAGGCCACACAATAGAAACACGCCCCAGGGGCACCTGGGTGGCTCAGTTGGTTAAGCTCCAATTTCGGCTAGGTCATGACCACCCACAGCTGGTGAGTTCGGGTCACCACACCGGGCTCTGTGCTGACAGCTCAGAGCCCGGAGCCTGCTTCAGATTCTGTGTCTCCCTCTCTCTCGGCCACTCCCCTGTTTATGCTCTGTCTCTCTCTCAAAAATAAACATAAAAAAAAAAAAAACCTCAGGAACCCCCACAAAGACAAAGGGCAGTTAATCCTAGCTGCTTCGATAAATGTCCACCAATTCCCAGGCACCTGTTGTCACAAATGCCAACCCATGAGCCACACAGATGAGGCAAGGCCACCCCTGGCCCACTGGGTATCTATGCCCTGGGTTCTGAGTTCTATTCCTGCTCAGAACTACTTCTTATTACCAATCCTATCATGAATTTGCTTGAACAATAAAGACTGTAACTAGTCCAGTTTACAGTGTTTGCATTTCTTTTACCAAAAAAAGAAAACTTTGAAATATAAGCATCTCTTGGGGTACCTGGGTGGCTCAGTCAGGTAAGCATCTGACTTCGGCTCAGGTTATGATCTCATGGTTCATAAGTTTGAGCCCTGCATCGGGTTCTGTGCTGTCAGAACAGAGCCCACTTAGGATCCTCTGTCCCACCCTCTCTCTCTCTGCCCCTCCCCCAATGGTGTTTCTCTCTCTCTCTCTCTCTCTCTCTCTCTCAAAATAAATAAATAAGTAAACTTTAAAAATTAAAAAAATATGGGGCACCTAGGTGGCTCAGACTGTTAGGCGTCTAGCTTCAGCTCAGGTCATGATCTCACAGTTCGTGAGTTCAGGTCCCGCATCGGGCTCTGTGCTGACAGCTCAGAGCCTGGAGTCTGATTCAGATTCTGTGTCTCTCCCTCTCTCTCTGACCCTCCCCTACTCGCACTCCGTCTCTCTCAAAAATAAATAAATATATTTTTTTTAATTTAAAAAATATATAAGCATCTCAGATCTCAACACTGCTGTTTTACAGAAGAATCTAAGGTTTATAATGCACATAATTATATAGTATCTGTGTTGATGAAAGAACGTTCATAATCCCAATGGGACAAGAGCTTTAGAAAGTGTCTTTGTCATGTCAAGTCTCAACATCTCAACAAGGATATATCCTATTCCCTACAAGCCACACTAAACTCAGAAGCAGCTAAAAAACTAGCAAGCATGTCCTGGCCAGAGGCTCTGCTCAGCACTTTCCCGGCTCCGATCCAAGCTATGAAAGAAAGGCCGGTTATTCAGACTAATGCAAGGTGCCGAAAGCCAAGATAGCTTTTCTCCAAAGATGATGGATCAGTCTCCCCCTAAGACAGGGAAGATAATCATTTTGGCTTAAAAGATCTACTCTTCTAGGATTTTTTTGAGTTAAAGTAAAGGTCTAGTTCATATTAACAAGCATCTAATCAAACAAAATAGGTGTCATTCCTGATAAGAATTTGACAAGATGTGAAGGTTACCCTCCAGCTGACTTGAAATTTTTAAAAAATGCACCATCAAGGCCGCCTGGGAGCTCAGCTGGTTAAGCGTCTGACTCTTGGTTTCAGCTCAGGTCATGATCTCACGGTTTGGGAGTTCGAGCCCCTTCAAGCCCCACGTCGGCTCCACGCTGCTGGTGCAGAGCCTGCTTGGGATTCTCTCTCTATGCCTCCCACACTCTATCTCAAAGTGAATAAATAAACATTTACTAAAATTCAAAATCGGGCCACTGGGGGGCTCAGCTAGTTTAGCGTCCGACTCTTGGTTTCAGCTCAGGTCATGATCTCACGGTTTGTGGGCTTGAGCCCCGCATCACCCTCTGCACTGATCACGTGGAACCTGCTTGGGATTTTTCTCTCTCTCCCTCTGTCCCTCTCCCCCTCCCGCGCAACCCCATCTCTCAAAATTAATAAAGTTTAAAAGGAAAAATAAAAATGCACTTGTAAAGACACCTAAGCCATCTAGCTTGTACACCTACACTGAGCTGTGTGATTGACAAGGTACCAGGAATCCTATCCAGGTAAAAGGACCTCACGAGGAAGTACAAATGCGAACAGCCAAGGAACAGCCATCCACATCTCCCAGCAACAGCCAAAGCAACCTGGCTTAAATGCTGAAAACTCATATTAGAAGAGGCAACTTAGCAAACAAGTAATGCATTCCTCAACCATGTATCCAACAAATGCAATAAAACCTTGGATTATAACTTGTTCTGCGAGTGTTCCACAGGACAAGCAAACATCTCTAATACATTTTAACTTAATCAATGAGTGATGTCTTACCATGCGTGACAACGAATGTCACATGATCACAACTGAGCCAACGGCTCTTGAAATCCACTTTGATATACAACTGCTTTGGATGACAAGCATGTTTCTGGAACGAATTATGCTCGCAAATCGAGGTTTTACTGTACCTGAGTGCCTACTGTGTGCAATTTTACGCAACATGGCCACAGGGAGGTGAGAAAGCTAACCAGGCTGATAGGTGAGGGAAGTGCTATCCCAGCGGAAAGAACAGCCAGTGCAGAGCCCGTCTTGAGGACCCTGCACATCTTTGCAAGGACTTTGGCTTCTACTGGGAGTAAAATGGGAAGCTACTTCAGGGCTCTAAGCAGAGCAGGGAAACCATTATCCAGCCTTCTACTTGAACATGATCACTGGCCGCCGTGAAGGAAACAGAATGTGCAAGGTCAGAGGCAGGACAGAGAGAGGCGCTACGATACAACTGCAATGGCCCAACTCCCGGATGTTGGTGGCTCAGACCAAGAGGAAGCAGTGGAGGTGAACAGGGGAGACTGAGGGCACGCTTTGATGGTAGAACCAACGAGATCTCTTAATGGACTGGATGCAGATGAAAGAGGGTCGTCAAGAAGGCCTCCAAGGTTGAGGTCGGAGCACCCAGAAGGATGACGGCTGTCGTCAGCTGAGAGGCAGAACGGCTGCAGGCTGAACACATGTGAGGGGCCGATCAGGAGTTAATGTCGGCCATATTGAGATTCCTGTTGAGATCCCAAGAGAGAATGTCAAGGATTTGGAGGAAGAGGTCTTTAATATTTGGCTATTCAACAAGTATGTATGGAGACCTACTTAGACCAGTTTTAGCCCGAGGGTCAGCCTCAGGCAGCAGTGAGGAAACACAGTCCCCGGACGCGGTGGAGAGAGGATGACCGACTAACCGAGCAAGAGCAACAGAGGATGGGGGAAATGCTATGACCGATGCTTTGACAACACAGCAAGGGACACTCAAATCACGCCTGAGAGGACTTCCCAAGAGAGACCATGACAGAACGGACATAGAAAGATGAGCAGGGGGGGCACCTGGGGGGCTCAGTCGGTTAAGCATCCGACTTCAGCTCAGGTCATGATCTCACAGTTCGTGGGTTCGAGCCCCGCATCGGGCTCTGTGCTGACAGCTCAGAGCCTGGAGCCTGCTTCGGATTCTGTGTCTCCCTCTCTCTGACCCTCCCTTGCTCACACTGTCTCTCTCCTCCCCTGCTCACACTGTCTCTCTCTCTCTCTCTCTCAGAAATAAATAAAAAACATTAAAAAAAAAAAAAAAAAAGAAAGGTGAGCAGGTGTGACCCAGGTAAGGAAAAGGAGGGTAGGTGGAGGAAGGGGCGCTAGGAAGAGCAACAGCATCTACGAGAATAAGATACAGGGTCACAGGATCTACGAGAAACCCGGTTCATTCCCAGCTGAAGTGAATGCTGGCAAGGGGCAGGGAGTAGCAGCCTTTCAGGAGTCCCCTTGGTCACAAACGCCCACCGCATGATGCAGGTGTGGGCGGGAGCATCACTTGTGACCTGTTGTGAGAGAACAATTCAAGAACGCTGGAGGCTTGCTACAGAATTGAAACCTGTTAGGGGAGGGGCTTAACTATAGATGAATATCCAGATACCCTGTAAGCAACTGGCAAAGCGAGGCGGGAGCCCTCAGTCCCTAAGTCAGTGGCCGTACAAAGGGCAACATGAAATACTAGTGCTGATTGATACTGCAGAGTGGATGGTCGAGTTGACTGGGTGACAAGTCCTGTACAAGCGTGAAGGCCTCCAGCTTTCTGCCTTTGACAAAATTAAGGGAGGTGAGCGGCAAGCTGGTTGATTCACAAAAATATTCTGGATTCTGACACATACTTTGGAATGTAAAAACTGAGCGGCCTTGACAGAACAAAAGCCATTCCACTGCCGTATACTTAGGTCACCAGGCTTCTCAATGTTTCTAACTTATACAAGAGAAAAATCTTATTTAGCGTTAAGTCCTAATAACCCACCTGATACATGCTATGACCATCAAGTTGCTTTCCTGGGTGGCTCAGTCGGTTGAGTGTCCGACTTCAGCTCGGGTCATGATCTCACGGGTCATGGGTTTGAGCCCCGCGTCGGGCTCTGTGCTGACAGCCAGCTCGGAGCCTGGAGCCTGTTTCAAATTCTGTGTCTCCCTCTCTCTCTGACCCTCCCCTGCTCACGCTGTCTCTCTCTCAGAAATAAATAAAACATTAAAAAAAATTTGTTTTACACTTGCTTTCCAACAAAACTCTACCTTTTATGTTTAAGTATGTATCAAAATGTATAGCTACTTGTTCTGATTAATTTGCGGCAATAACCACAGTCATATAATCTGAAAGAAGTTAACATGAGACTTCTAATAGAAGAAAACAAGAATATTCCAATGTACACATATATTTTTGTTGCATAAAGATGGCAGAATGATCGGGTCACTGGGTGGCTCAGTTGGCTGAGTGTCCGACTTTGGCTTAGGTCATGATCTTACTGTTCGCAAGTTCAAGTCCCTCATCAGGCTCTATGCTGACTGTGGAGCCTGGAGCCTGCTTCAGATTATTTCTCTCTCCCTCTCTCTCTCTGACCCGCCCCGACTCATGCTCTGTCTCTATCTCTCAAAAATAAATAAAAACATTTTTTAAAAAGTTTAAAAAAGATGATAGAATGATCAATAAAAGATTTTCAAGCATAAAAATAGATGAAATTAAGTTAACATCTTGTGGGAAAAGTAGAATTGAAATATGATTTCAAGGAGAAAAAAGAAAAAATGAAGCTTTCTGACTCAAATAAGAGCTTATTCATATATTTTTAACGGATGACAATAGGCCAAATTATTCCAGTATTTAGAGCCCACTAGATACACTTTAAAGAATGAAACCATTATTGTTTCAGAATGCCAGCAATTATAACATATCATAAATCTTAGAATGTCATTATCTATATCAGAAATATAGCCTTTGCAACTCTTTACTCATAATGAAAGAAAACAGAGGCCAAAAATATGCACTCAGAGGGTCGCCTGGGTGGGTCAGTCGGTTAAGCTGCTCAGATCATAATCTCAAGGTTCATGAGATTGAGCCCCACATCGGGCTCTGCACTGACAGTATGGAGCCTGCTTGGGATTCTCTCTCTCTCTCTGCCCCTCCCCTGCCCATGCTCTCTTGCTCTCACTCTCTCTCTCTTTCTCTCTCTCTCTCAAAAGAAATAAATAAACCTTAAAAAAAATACGCAACGGGATAAAGAATTCTCCAAAACTTCTCACAGCAGTTAAGGATGCAAACATGTTCGAAGACCAGAGTGCAAACTTACAAGTCAGGCTCAAGCTCTCTCTCTCTGTAGCCTGAGACTCACCAACCTGCACAAAGCAGAGTCAGCACTCACCCTCCACTATGGGGAAGGAGGCATTCTAGAACATCTGCAGAACTGCAGCTTCCTAGAGGACAGGGAACAGAGGGGGTGTGTTGAGACAGGACAGAACAGCTCTTCAGCTGGGGGGGGGGGGGGGGGGGGGGGGGGGGGGGGGGGGGGGGGGGGGGGCAGCCAAAACTTCAGACAAGATAGCAAGCATACTTACCGACTGACTAAAGCACTATAGAAGCACAACCCTACTTCACCTGCACACATAAAACTCTTACGCTTCTACCGTGTCTTCTACAAGTACTACAATAACGTTTCTACAGGTCTCACAAAGGGCATGTGGCAGAACCTTCTGTCACTATTACTGTGAAACAGAATTCCCTACCACAAATGAGCTGGGGGACCACATAGGGCAGTAATAAAACTAGGCCACCTGCTCCACAGAGTACTCAAGGTTACTACGGGGCAGATGGGAGGTTCAGACAATACTCTAGACACTTCTGCGGTTTCATAGGCTATAACCATGCAGAAATAACTACTTGTCCCCTACACTATTGGAAAGATCATTTTTAATAGCCGGGTAACAGAGCAAACTGGTTTTTTTTTTTTTTAGACTTACTTTCTTCCAATATCATTCAAAATTCTCAAAGTCATATGTGGTCCGTTCTATAACCAATGCCCCCCTATCTAATCACATCACTGCTTCAGAGAGGCCCAAAGGTTCAATGCTTTCTAGGATTCCTGAGACTTTTCGGGTTATTATATTAAATAGTCTATTGATGGTAATTTTTTATTGTAAATCCTTTGGCTTTCTCTGTATGAACTTTCATGTTCATTTAACTCTTGGATGCACCCGGCCTGAACACCAATTAGTGTGTGTATGTATGTATATATATATATATACTTTTTTTTTTTTGAGAGAGAGGGAGCGGGCCATTGAGCCTGCAATGAACAGGGGAGGGGCAGAGGCGGGGGCGGGGGGAGGAGGGAGAGAGGGAGAGGGGGAGAGAGAGGGAGGGAAGGAGGGAGGGAGGGAGGGAGGGAGAGAGAGAGAGAGAGAGAGAGAGAGAGGATGAATCCCAAGCAGGCACCATGCTGGCAGCCCAACCCAAGGCTCAAACTCAACTGAGCCACCCAGGTGCCCCACTGATTAGTTACTTTTTGTCAACACCTGTCAGTTGTTATACCTTTTCTTTCATCTTTTCATTTTCATGTCATCTTTGCAGCTACTCATTCATTTACAAATTTCTCTTTAAAAATAAACTTTCGACTTGTTTTATATAGGACTGAAGGGGGAAAAATACATTTATTAAAATTAAATGATCAAATCATCTGGTAAAGAGATTTGAAAATGTTTCCACTGTTAAGCAACACTGTTACCAACAACTTCCTGGGCACCTACAGAACTTGTAGACAGAAACTTGTAAGAACTTGTAAAATATTCCAGACAAGGCTTTTCGGTGGAGTTTGAATTCACTAGTTAAAAACCTCTATATGGAGCACCTCGGTTTGCAGAAACAGCTGATGCGCCAAGGTGAAAGTTTTCTAGTTGGGTCTTGGGGGAAGGGACTATTGTGATTTGGTAAACACTGCAAGTGGGGACTTTCGTGTTCTTGGATCTTTGAAGGAGATTAACTTGTTCAAATATGATGGTCTTCAAATCCCGATTCAAAAGAATCAGAACCTTCAGCCTCGCAGTCACCAAGACTAACATCACCCAGATCATAGTCCATGAGTCACCATGTGGGAAACAAGATTCTTAAAAATAAAACACTCTTGGGGCGCCTGGGTGGCTCAGTCGGTTGAGCGTCTGACTTCAGCTCGGGTCATGATCTCACGGTTCCGTGGGTTCGATTGAGGCCTGCATCAGGCTCTGTGCCGACAGCTCAGAGCCTGGAGCCTGCTTCAGGTTCTGAATCTCTCTCTCTGACCCTCCCCTGCTTATGCTGTCTCTCTCTCTCTCAGAAATAAATTTTAAAAAAACATTAAAAAATTTTTTTTAATAAAACACTCTTTAGTCACAAATAAAAAAACATTTTAGTAAAATCGAAAGGTTTTATACCTTTAAAGAAACCATCATTTTGGGGCACCTGGGTGGCTCAGTTGGTTATGCATTTCACTTTGGCTCAGGTCATGACCTCGCAGTTCATGGGTTCGAGCCCTGCACTGAGCTGGGCTCTGTGCGGACAGCTCAGAGCCCGGAGCCTGCTTCGGATTCTGGGTCTCCCTCTCTCTCTGCCCCTCCCCTGCTCACACTCTGTCTCTGTCTCTCAAAAATAAATAAAATGATGGGGCACCTGGGTGGCTCAGTCGGTTGAGCGTCCGACTTCGGCTCAGGTCATGATCTCACGGTTTGTGGGTTCGAGCCCCACGTCGGGCTCTGTGCCAACAGCCAGCTCAGAGCCTGGAGCCTGCTTCAGATTCTGTGTCTCCCTCTCTCTCTGACCCTCCCCTGCTCATGCTCTCTCTCTCTCTCAGAAATAAATTTTTAAAAAGTTTTTAAAATAATAAAGAAAATGTTAACAAATTAAAAATAAAAATAAAACTTAAGTAAAAAAATAAATGAATAAAATAAAATTTTAAATAGCGCCTTGATGGACAAGAAAACGTGCCTGAGCGCATGCGCACACACGCAGCGTACAACCTCCAAGTGTTTTCACTGGTTTAAAACACCGAGAAACACATCTAAAAGCCCTCAGGGATCCTGAACCGTCCAGCAGCACCATCTCAGAGCCCACTAGTGCCAAAGATCAGGACCCCAGCAGGACACTCCCCAACACAGTCTGTCCCCAGCACAGAACTTCATAAAAGCAAGACTCAACAAAGAAACGAGGACATCGGGCAGCGGATCTCAGCAAGTGCTATGGAGCCAGCCGGAGTCAGGTGACCACAGAGAAGCCACACTTCAAAGACATTCAAGCAAGGAATGAGAAGGAAGGCAGCTGACCGCAGGCACAGCTGGGGACAATGGGCAGGCAGCAGAAGAGGAACATCCCGGAGACCTCAAGAGCTGCTGGGTGTGCTTTCCTCTACTGGGCACTGCGTGAGGCCCTGGCACCAAGAACAACAGAATTTCAGGCACATCCTTGGGCAGAGAGAAGGTCAGGGGTGTGGCGCCGCCAGTGTGGCTGCAATGAAGAGGGGAGAGGGGCGTGGCAGGGCCAGCAGAGCCACATCCCGCCGGGCCTTGATGGCCACGGCAGCAGTCTGTGGCAGCAGAGCGCGCGCAGCGCCAGCTCTAAGAAGACCAGTGAGACCAAAGCAGTCCCCGCGGTCCCAGGAGCACCTAACAGGAGGGGGATGCGGAGTGAGCAGCCCGGCGGGACGGGGACGGCCTCCGAGGTCCCAGAAACTGGTGATGGAGCCAAGGGGATGCAGGCCCGCGGCACATTCCAGAGTGCTCCAAAAGCAGATGGGTCACGGTCAAGCTGAGCTACTGTGACAGCTCGCACCTGAGGACGCTCCCGTTTGCTCTCCTGGTCTGTGTTACTCATGCACAGTCAGACCAACCTCCCTGCTGCTTAGGAAGACAGCTCAGAACAGACAGAGCTCAGAGAGGCAAAATCTAGACTCTGATCCAAGTTGTATCACTTACTAGCCAAGGTCAGTCAAGTCCAAAATCCTCCCAACTTCATCTTCCATTGTTACTCATCAAGGAGGAAGACACCCGCCTGCCTGTCTTCAAAGGGAAGAGAGAATCAAATGCTTTATGCTTTAAAGATCAAACTGGCTTGGGGCACCAGACAGTAGAGCACTCGATCTCAGGTTGAGGGTTACAGCCCCACGTTCGGAGTAGAGATTACTTTAAAAAATTAATAATATCATGGGGCGCCTGGGTGGCTTAGTCGGTTAAGCGTCCGACTTTCGCTTGGGTCATGATCTCGCGGTTCGTGGGTTCGAGCCCCAAATCGGGCTCTGTGCTGACTGCCAGCTCAGAGCCTGGAGCCTGTTTCAGTCTGTGACTCCCTCTCTCTCTGACCCTCCCCTGCTCACGCTGTCTCTCTCTCTCTCTCCTAGAAATAAAAATATTTTTAAAAAAAATTAATAATATCTTTTTTAAAAAAGAAAAAGATAAACTGGCTTGATGGCAAAAGTGGCTTAAGCAACATTTAACTGCAAAATACTGATTGACTTTCTCTCACATAGCCGCATATCCCGACTTCTCCTCAAAAGCATTTAATACAGAGGCGCCTGGATGGCTCTGTCAGTGGAGTATCTTGACTTCGGCTCAGGTCATGATCTCGCAGCTCCTGAGTTCGAGCCCCGCGTGGGGCTCTCTGCTGTCAGCGCAGAGCCTGGTTCAGATCCCCTGTCCCCTCCTCTCTGCCCCTCCAGCACCAGGTGAATGAGCACTCTCAAAAATAAACAACAGGGGTGCCTGGGTGGCTCAGTCGGTTAAGCGTCCGACCCTCCCCTGCTCACAGTCTCTCTCAGAAATACAAAACATTAAGAAAAAAAATTTTAAAAAAACCAGCACTTAATACAGTATTCCACAAAATGACATTCATTGAACTATTATTTTTTTTAAATTTTTAACGTTTATTCATTTTTGACAGAGACAGAACGCAAGCAGGGGAGGGGCAGAGAGAGAGGGAGACACGGCAACCGAAGCAGGCTCCAGGCTCTGAGCTGTCAGCACAGAGCCCGACACGGGGCTCAAACTCACGAACCACGAGATCATGACCTGAGCCGAAGTCAGATGCTCAACCGACTGAGCCACCCAGGCGCCCCTCAATAAGTACTTGTCTAGTGCCTACTAGATAAATGCTAGGCTCTGAATAAGCAATACCAATGTATTAGGGCTCAAGGGGTTTGGTCACTGCAAGATGCATAAAACAGGTAAATGCGGTCTCAACACTGGCTGCAAATCCTAATTCAAAGAGTCTTATGAACTAAATCATAAAAGGATAATTATAAATTATGGTCTGCCTATCTCAGCTCAACCGACACCTACCACCAAGCACCCCTGCTGTATTGAACACAGACGTGGCCGTAAAGGCACAAATACCTGCGATGCTCTCACAGAACTTCTAGCACAGCACGGGGTGGGGGGGGGGGGGCAGCCAACAACAACAAGTACCCAGGCGATAAGGCAGAAGGCAGTAAAACTATGGACGCACTGGAGACAAAAACCAATTCTGATTAAGGAAATGAACAACCACGTTCCCTGGAGGAAGTTATTTACAGAACTGAAGGCTTAAAAGGATTAGAGGCCTTTCCAGAGAAGATCCTGAGCAAAAGTGTAAGTGGAAATGGGTTCCATAGACATGTCTGTGTGCATGCGGGTGGGGCGTCAGGGAGAAGAGGGGGAAGAAAACAATCTGTCTGGGACCACACCTGGGGGTCCAGGGGATTTGCCCTAAGCTGAAATATTTGACCAGCAGTCTGGGTGACGGAGACTGGTCCAAGATTTCCAGAAAGGAGACATAATCAGAGCTATAGGCAAGGAAGCCCACTCTGATTGCAGCATTGAGAAGCTCCTTGAATTGGTCAAAGAAGCAGTCATAGAAATGAGGCGGAATGGCATCTACTGTCCTGGACATATATGCAGGCAGAGAAGTTTGTGTTATTTTTTTTCCCTCTTGCAGTGTGACTTCTCACTCATCTAGAACTGCCCTTTCAGAGGAAACAGAAGAATCTGGTTTTTAACATAGATCAGAATACCTTTCTCATCTCACTACAATTGTACGATGAGTTTTTTTTTAACAATGACTCGCCATGTCGGCCTGGCAGAGCTTACTCTAAAGTTCTAGTTCACGGTCATTTTAAAACAAAACAGAAAAAAAAAAATGTGATACATGGAGCAGCAATCACCATTTATTTTTTTTGCCTTGTACAACCGAAATAACTTAGTCTGAGATACAATTCGTATACTTAGGGAGGCCACAACATTGAGACAAAGTTGAGCCCTCAAGAGAAGGTGAATGGGGAGTTATAAAGGAGGGGTGGAGGAGGGGGAGCAAGCAAGGTCTACAGGGCTGGGTCAAGAGTCCAGAGCCATCTACAGTTCCATCTCCCTTTGGGTCAAGTACGGCTGAAACCACTCCACAGCCATTTCCAGGCAGCCCTTTTCCAAGGCGAAGGCTGTAAACATGTGTTCTCCCGCGCCCTTGGTCTTCCTCTTCTTCCTCACCCAGTTCTTCCTTAACAAGGCAATGGCGGGATCAAACAGCACCAGCCCAAAACAGTATCCACCACTAAGTACATCATGTGGATACATTTTTCTATTCTAGAAGTGATGAGACTAAGCGTCAGGCTCCAGGGACTCTGAGGTTCCTTCTAGCTCTAAAACTGTCAGTTTTTGAGGATGTTCTCAGACCTTTTGAATTTCCCAAGTTTTTTTTTTAACAGACACATAATAAACACCCGGGGAACAGAGGACCAATCTTGCTTCCAGAGCCTCATGTACGACTATGTTCAGACTTCAGACTTCCAAAGGAGGTCCAGTCTGTTGATCTGATCATCCTTCAAAAAAATACTTTGAATTTCTTTCAGAAAGGCACGAAAGCCTAGAATAAGAGAATCAAGTTATAATGGCAGCAAACGGACTACAGTGAGGAATTACAGAAGTCCAGGGCATCTCTGGGCTTTTTTAAAATAACAGCAGGGGTGCCTGGGTGGCTCAGTTAAGCATCTGACTTTGGCTCGGGTCAGGATCTCACATTTTGTCAGTTCGAGGCCCATGTCAGGCTCCCTCTCTCTCTGCACCCCCCCCCCTTTGTACTCTGTCTCTCTCTTTCTCTCTCAAAAATAAACAAAGCATTAAAAAAACCTACAGTAACAAAACAATGATATAATATTCTTAAACAATGACACAGTATCTATCAATGCCTGAAATGTACAACATGCTTTATACTGTTGCTTTTTTTACTCTCCGAGCGTGACTTCTCCTCCTCTCCAGATCTGTCTTTTCAGACGAAATACAAGAACCTGGTGTTGAACACAGACACCTTCTTCAGAGTTTCTATAACCTTCCTCTTCGATGACGACCCCAGGAACAGGGCTCACTACTAGCTCCCATTCAACTCTTTACACGAGTAACACGACTTAACACCGAGTATCCATTGAGACCAGGTGATGACTCAGGGCCCCAAAAACAAGAAGGGAGTTACTCCACTTTGTAGGGTCTCAGTTTCCACCTCTGGAGTGGCTATATCATTTGGATGATTACCAAGGGCATGGTTTCTAAATGCCACACTCGTGGGGCCAGTTAAGTCTCCCTCCTCCCGCGAGCACTACACCTCAGGTTAATGGTTGAGCTGAACGACGTGCCAGAAATGCGCGGGGAGCGCTGGGAACACAGCCGTGAACAAAAAGGTCCCAGGCAACAGGCATAGGCTCTGGAGGCAGGGGCGCAAGAATAATCCTAAAAGACAGGGAAACAGGGAAAACCCCCTACTCTACAGCGCTGGTAGAGAACACACAGCAGCCTGGAAATGCATTCAGCCAGGGGCAAGTGCATCAACTCTGGGGACCCAAAGGGGCCAGATTCCTCGCCCGGGCAGCTAGAGACCGGGTTCGCTTGATCAATAGAGAAGTTTCACAGCGCCAGCCGCCGGGTCTAGGCCCACGCGCCGAGGGAGTCCAGACTCGGAGGGGGGCGGGGGGTAACCGGGAGCCAAAATGGAGGAGGGGCGCGGGCACCTCGTGGCTCGCTCCTCATGGCGCCAACCGGCCTCCCTGCTCCGCGGGCCCCGGCCCCGGAGGCGGCGTCCCACCTCGCCGTCCGCCGCGCGCAGGCTGCGCTGGGGGCGCCCGGGCTCCCAACGCTAGCGGAGGTTGCTAAACGCCCAGAAACAGGCACCCGCATCTTAAAGGCAGTACCGGGGAGCGAAGAAAGAAACATCTGGTTGGTCTCCACCCTTCTCCACCTGCAGGAAAGGCCCGGGGTAAAGCTCAAAAAAAAAAAAAAAAAAAAAAAAAAATTCCCCCCCTAGTTCTTCCTTGCTTGGCTGATAAAACAAAGAAAGCCTCCTGGGGGGGGGGGGG
>NW_024081852.1:435737-493782 GCF_003009895.1 Hyaena hyaena
CCCCCCCCCCCCCCCGCCCCGCCGCCCGGTTAACCCTTTCCCGACGACCACGGGCGCAGCGAGAAGGAAACACGCGCTCGGCGCTTTAATGGGGTGTGATCCATCTGTCTCAAAGGGGGCCCAAAGCTGCAAGGGCAGATCGGGTAATGGGGGCGCTGGCAACGCCCCAGGCTTGGGAGGCAGAATTCCGACGAGCATGGGAGAGTGGGGTGAAGCAAAGAGTTAATGTCGGTTGCCCGTTATTGAGGCGAAAAACTCGTGTTTTCCCCAGATGAAAATTTTTCCTCCTCCCGTTTGCCAAAATATGTCAACGGCTAGTTCTAAATATTTCCTCTCTTGGAAACACCATCCTCCTTTGTAAGCGACCCACTAGAGTCCTTCTCCCCCAGAAGGGTAATCGGAGAGGGTTATCTGAAGGACGCCCCCCCCCCCCAAGAAAAAGGAAGGCCCTTGCTAACGAGTCTGAAATCACAAATACTGGTGAGGTTCCAGCGGAGTTAGGATTTATGAAAACATTAAAATAGTAATTAATGTCATTTTGACCCATTAATACCTTTCAGTGAGCTGGGTTTTCAGAGACGGGCAATTAGTCACTTGATTAGAAAGGCAGTATCTGCTGGGGACTCAGAGCAGCCCCCGACCTCGGGAGGCAGATTTCTGCCTTCACTTGGATGAGCAGGTTACATAATCTCCCTGGGCCTCAGTGTTCTCATCTGTTACATGGGAATAATACTGGTAACTCCACCCTGGGATGGTTGTACCAAATGAATTGTTATATTTAAAGTTCTTAGAATAGCAGCTGGCACAGTCTGGGCCCCGTGTAAGAGTTTGAAGAGGCCCCTATAAGGCTGAAACCAGAAAGGGAATTTTTGTTGGGGTTGTGCAGGGGCGGGGGGTGGGGGGTAGGTAGGACTGGACCAGTAGCTTCCAGCCTCTGCCCCTGTGAGCCTGGAACGGATGCGCTGATGGGCTCCCGCAGTCTAGAAGATAGCTTTAAGTCAATAGCATTCTTTTCAAACTTAGTAAGTTACCTTAAATTCAGAATTCTTTTGAAAAAAATTTGCTAGAGCAAATTAAGCATCTTAGAAAGCACACATGGTCTTTTAACTTTTGAAATATTTCACGTCACCATCCAAAACCCAACTCCACAGAAGCTCACACAGGAGACTAAGAGGGAGAGAGTAGCCATCTGGTAGGTAGAGGCAGGCCTTCCCACATGGCCTTGGGGTGGGTGGGTTTTAGCTGAGTCAGCAGTCTGCCTCTTCTCCCCCAAGGCTTTTCTCCACTAGGGAGATCGGACAGTCTTCAAAGACTTTTGCAGGGTTCTTTATAGCCCAAGATAAAGCCTAATGAGACTTGGAAAACTTGATGGACCCCAGACCTAAGGGAATATTAGGTAGCTAGAGAAAGAAGAGGATTAAAGAATGCTACATCCTCTATGAACTTGTCCTAAATCTCCACCTTCCTTATTTCATTGTTTTGTTTATTTTTTAGAGGTGGGGGGAAGGGCAGAAAGAGAAGGGGACAGAGGATCTGATGTGGGCTCCGTGCTGACAGTACAGAGCCCCAGACGGGGCTGGAATTTACCAACTATGACATCATGACCTGAGCCAAAGTCAGATGCTCAATCGACTGAGCCCGCCAGGTGTTCCCACCCCCACCCCACCCCACCCCACCCTACTCCCCCGCCATCCTTATTTCTATAGCTTTTTTCCCCATGATATTTTATCATAATTTTTTTCAAATATAAAGTTTAAATATTTTAAACACTGACAGAACCGCCGTCTAGACTCTACCACGAACACTACTACACTTGCTCTATCCCACTAGCCATGGACGCATCCCTCTAGCCAGCACTAAAGTTTTCCTTGGAGCACTTAGTTGCCTTTACCTTGTTAGTTTGAAGACACACTGCAAACTGATTTGTACATTTCTTCATTTTTTTTCCTTTTAATTGCTATATCCCTAGCACCTAAAACAGTTTCTGGCACATGTAGGACCTTAATAAATATCCGTTGAATAAAGGAAGAAACACCATGTCTCATCTCTACATTCCCTAGGCCCCTCTGGGCAGAATGACAGGCAAGTAGGAAGCATGTTGAATGATACCAAATCAACGAATGAAGAATGCGGAAGAGGTGAAAGTAGCAGCAAGGAAACTTCTCATCCACCATTTTGAAATGAAAGGTGGTGTTCCCTAGATGCTATTTACATGGTTCGTACTCTTATTTCCAAATGTTTTCTCTTCCGGGGATTCCCACCAACTGTCTACCTCTAGTCTCATATGTGCATCTATTAACTAGTCCAACCAACTCATTAGCTGAGCTGACTCATTACACTTATCTGCACCTTGTTTAAAGATTTTATTTTTAGGGGGCACCTGAGTGGCTCAGTTGGTTAAGAGTCCGACTGACTCTTGATTCTATCTCAGGTCATGATCTCACAGTTGGTGAGTTCAAGCCCCACATGGTGTTCTATGCTGACAGCGTGGCCTGCTTAGGATTCTCTCTCTCTCTCTCTCTCTCTCTGCCACTCCCCTGCTCATAAAAAAAATTTTTTTAATTTATTTTTTGATGTAATCTCTACATTCAATGTGGGGCTCAAACGCACAACCCTAAGAGCAAAAGTCACATGCTATCCCAAGCCAGCCAGGCACCACTTCTGGACCTTGTTTAATGATAATTTTGACTTCTGTGCATAAGTTAATATACGTAAAAGTGCTCTGGAAAAAAAAAAAGCTGTCTATATAAAGGTAAGGCTTAATTAGCAAGGGCATCTAGCTGCATTCTGCTTTCCCTGTTTTTACTCTCTTCTGTCCCTAGGGCTGCCTTACCTCCACGTAAGGAAGTCACCCAAGTCCACTTAAATTAAGAGTATTCTCAGCACTGGCAACCTCGGCAAGGACAACGTGTCTCAGCTCTCTATCAAGCAAGGCAGGCTGTCTGTGCTGTTCCTGTGCTGTGTCACCCTCCCTCGGGAGCCTGGTCACCAAATCCCACAGCCAGGGATGTTCAAATCACGCTTGACTCTACAGTACCAATTCCACTGCAGATCCGGAGGTAGGTGATTTCCAAACATCCTCCTTCCCCAGCCACTAAGGAAGAAAAAAAAATTCAAACCTGTTCAATAAAATCCAGAGTTAGAACAGATTCAAGGAAATCCATTTCTCTCGGTCTCTGTGATCATTTTACTTTCTGTACAGAATTCAGTCTGATCGAGTTCTGGCCTAGTTAACATACGGGGATGAAGTCGGCATGAGTGTGTAATTGCAGTTGTGGCCAAGGAACAAACAGAGAAACCTCCGTTCCCAGTCCTCTGCCAGCCGGCCTGCTCTCAAAGTAGCTGTTGTTCGGAATGAGACCAGGAACACTACATGTTATCTCTATCTGAGAAGTTCTACCTCTGGGCGCTTCACAAACCATGGCAACTCTCTATCACATTTCCAAACCAGAGGGGGGAAAATGTCTCAACAAACTTCAACTTGTCTCTGAAACATTTTGATTTCCTGTATGGCCTTTTATCATCAGCAATTGCTTGGACAGATCCTAAGCGCTGTTCTGAAGAGCTGTCTGGATGATATTAAAGCTCCTTACATCTAGCCAGGTGATGGCGATCACATTCTCAGATGCTGCTGGCAGCATGTTATATGGCAGAGTCTCCAGCCCCAGCAGCTGCGGCATCTGGGAACGCGAAGGCTTGGGGCCCGTCCCACAACTGAAGAGTCCAGGGGCGCCTGGGTGGCTCAGTCGGTTAAGTGTCTGACTCTTGGTTTTGGCTCAGGTCGTGATCTCACAGTTTGTGAGTTCAAGCCCCACATTGGGCTCTGTGCTGACAGTGCGGAGCCTGCTTGGGATTCTCTGTCTCCCCTTCTCTCTGTCCCTCTCCACCTTCAAAAATAAATAAACCTAAAAAAAAGAAACCAAAACTCCGTTGGTGGGGCCCATTAATCTGTGTTTGATAAGCCCTCCGGGTGTCTCTGGTACCCGCCCACCCAAGTTTGAGAATTACTGATCAGGTGGAAGGAAGGCAATGGGCTCCAGTTGGAAAAGCAAGGTTTGCATCCTTGCTTTGTTACTACTTTGTAAGCTATGGCAAGTTACGCAATTTCTATGGACTTCAGTTTCTTCAGCTGTTAAATGATACATGGTTTGTAGGATGGTTCTGAAAATAAAGACCATATACTGGCATACAGTAGTTGTTAACTAAATACCATTTCCCTCCTCTTCTATTTTATCACCGCTCTTACTACATAAGTCCCACCATTTAGGGATTAGGAGTTCCAGAGATAAGAATTCCTAATCGCCAAGGTCACTGTAAGGTAAAAATTCAAATACCCAGAGCAATCAGATGGACAGAGATAGAGAAGAAACTGGTGGTTGCCTGCAGCGAGGGAGGTGAGGAGGCAAACTGGGAGTAGCTAAAGGAGTCCAGGATTTCTTATTTGTTTATTTATTTATTTATTTATTTACTTATTTATTTATTTATTCAAAATAGGCTCCACGCCCAAGCCCAACTGAGGCTTGAACTCAAGACCCTGAGGTTGAGTCAGATGCTCTACCGACAACAGAGCCACCCAGGCATCTTCAGGATTTCTTTTCAGATAAATGTTCTAAAATTGACTGTCTCAGGGAGCCTGGGTGGCTCAGTCGGTTAAGCAACCAACTTTGGCTCAGGTTATGATCTCATGGTCCGTGGGTTTGAGCCCCGCATTAGGCTCTTTGCTGAAAGCCCAGAGCCTGGAGCCTGTTTCAGCTTGTGTCTCCCTTTCCCTGTCTCTGATCCTCCCCCACTCTCTCTTGCTCTCAAAAAAAAAAAAAAAAAAAAAATTAAAGAATATAATAATAATAATAAAATAAAATTGACTGTCTCGATGGCTGCACAACTTTGAACATCATAAGAACCATTGAACTGCACAATTTACCTTAGTGAATTGTATGTGTACTATATCTCAATAAAGCTGTTTCAAAAACTAGGTTCCAACAAGAAGGCTAGGAGAGGAAAGAGATTTTTGGGAACTGGGGACAGAAATGGGCAAAGGCATGGAGAGGCTGAGAAAAAGGCGGAGTCAGAAGACTTCGTAACCCATAAAATGTTACATAAATGCAAATGTTGTTAATTTTGTTAAACCCAACATGTTGATTTTGGTGCATACACCTTTGCCCCACAAAGATAATAGTCCTACAAGGGCTTTTATGTTTCAGTTGGTGCAACTGCAGAAATCCCAGATGCCCTAAGAAGCCATCCAAGACTCTGAAAAGGTTAACATACAGATTTTTGCTCTATAGAGATTTTCCGATATTCTCTCCTGTCCCTAAACCAGGATATAATTTCCAGCATGACTGTATGAAAGTAAGACAGATATAACCAGAAGTTTTGTTGTCTCGCCCAGAACCTACCGGCTCCCAGTCAGAGCAAGCTCCTGGCGACCTCATTTTGTTCACTCGCCATGTTCTAAGCCATTTATTATTCTTTAAATTTATTTTGAGGGGAGGAGGGGCAGAGAGAGATAATCCCAAACAGGCTCCACACTTTCAGTGCAGAGCCCCACTCAGGGCTCGAACTCAGGAGCCATGAAATCATGACCCGAGCCAAAATTGGGTTGGATTTGGTGAAGTTGGATGCTTCAACAAATGAGCCACCCAGGCACGCCCTAAAACATTTAGGGCTTTTCCCAGACCTGCATCTGACCCCTTGCTGCTTTTCCTGTCTCCAGACTAACTTCATGCCCTCCCACTTCTCTGCGATGACTTGCCTCACTTTCCCCAGTCAGCTCTGGGTCATCGTCTCTGTGAACAACCTACTTGTCCCCCTCCATCACCCTGGGACTAATGCTCTTTCCATCACACACAAGCGATGCACTGATGTTGGTGATGCACGGGGGCGGGACTGGGAGCTGACGAAGGAGACCCCTAGGGTGCAATATGTAAGGAGACTCCAACTTTCAGACAGAGCAAGTGCAAGTGTAGGGTGAGCCTCGAAAAGGAGCCCCTCCTTATGTGTTGGCTCTGAGCACCTTCCTTGCTCCACCCCAGTCCCAGCCCTGGTGACTGTTAAGAAGAGAAGCAGAGTATGGTATACTGGTGGCAGCTGCCTCAGAGGAGTACTTAGATTTAGCCAAGGATGGCAGGTTTGACTGTCCTTGAGATGATGGGCTGAAGTGTCAACTGGAGGTCGAATGGGATTAGCAGGTCCAGCCAATTAGCCTTTGTTCAGGGTTCAAGCGGTATTTTTCTATAAAGTTATTTTGGTATGTCAAAGTGAACTCTCCCTAGGTCATTAGGAGAGAAAATTAGTTCAGTTCTGCTTCGTAATGAAATTACAGCCATTCCGGGTGGGAAGGAGGCTTCAGGCTTAAAGGGAGGAAGAGCTAGCATTTCAGAAATATTTTTAGTCACAGACTAAAAAAAAAAAACCAACAAAAGCAATGGATTCCCTAGGAAAACAGGTGCCCACACAGGCACACAAGTAGAATTTTGAGCATAATTCACTCAGACCCTACATAACCCCTGTGATCATTCTGGTAGGCAGGGGAGGAAGTAGGGGTGAGGGCAGCCTCAGAGGAGAACATCTCAGAGGTGTTAGCTCTTAGGGAATATGGGCCACCTCTGTGAGCACAGAAGGTACAGGGACACAGTAGATACACGGGCAATATCCTCAAAGGCATCCATTCAGATGCCCCTTCCTGTATTTCAGTATCCTTCACTTTTAGCACCAGGGCCCTCACATTCCTAACCCTCCTGCCTTGGCTGACCGATGCACACAATGATGGAGCTCTTAGACTCTAACAATGAGCATTTCTGCCTGCCCCTCAAACGTGCCTGCCCTTCTCCTGCAAGAGATCAGGGCCTCTTTGGAAACCACTAGAGGTGCGGACTCTCACGCACCATCAACTGCTCGTTAACAGCAGACTCGCTACAAGGTAGCAGCAACAAGCCAACTCCACTGCCTTTGTAGGCACTGGTCCCCCATATTTTCGAAAGGCCTGAAACATGGCACCTGCCACAGCCTTCTCCTCTCCTGGGCCATTTTCCCAGATCACCACTAGGGACATCTTTGCCGACTGAGCCACCACCTTGCGCCACATCCCCCCTCCCAACCAGGACAGTGTCCTCCTCATCTGCCGGGCAGTAGGTGAGCCAGTCCCAAACCCCCCATCTGACAACCAATTTTCTTGGCTCACTCTTGATACCATCTGTGCTCATCTGGGCCCTCTAAGAAGCACATGGCAATAGGATTAAATGTACAATTGTTAGGGGAAATGGCTTCAAGAGGAGATAGGAAGGGGCTGGAAAAGCCTGAGAGAGAGGTCTTTCAGACTGCAGCATGGGCCTGACGCTGCATGTAGGAGAGGCACAGAGACAAGGAACATTGAGCAGAAGCATCCTAGACCACCATGCAGACTAAGAAAGGTTCAGCTGTTGTGAGTCCTTAAGTCAAAGTTGTTAGCGATCAGAAGGACCTCGCATCTCCTAGGAAGGGACCTGCTGTAGTGTTCCAATGACACACAGCCATTGGCTGGGACTAGCCTAGGGGAAGCATGGCCGGGGAGCAAATGCAGAATGTATTTCAGAGCACATTAGCTGGAGCTCTCGGTTGATTATATTCTTTGTAGGTAGAGATCTTTGAGGACTTCTCCCAGCCACCGCATACCGAGACCGAAGTATTGAAATATCCAACTAAAACTGTTGAATTATCTATTGGGGAATCCATTCAAAGATCCAGCCAGTTCTCAGGGCTCCTCTGTCTTTTGCTTTATCCTGGACTCGCAGGTCTCTGAGGTCCCCTCCACTCATGTGTAGTATCCTGCTTAGCCAAGAATGTGTGAGCCATTCTGGGTCTCTCCCACTTCTGGGATTCCCTTATTACATTGCTGGCTGCTTCCCCATGTGTTCTGAGCCAGAACCTCTCATCTTCAAGCAAGCATCTCCCCTATTTGTGCCTAAGTCCGCCACTCACTGCTGGCAAGGGTGTGGGGCTTTGCCCCCCACACCAAACGGACTCTGACACCTCTTGCAAAACTGAAAACTTCCCAGGGAAATAAAACACAGCAAAATAAGACTCCAGGCTCGGACACTTTCACCAGTGAATTCTACCAAACAGTCAAAAGAGAATTAGTTAATACCAAGAATATACAAACTCTTCCAGAGAGGAGAAAAAGATACAACTCTCCACAACTCATTATTTTATGAGACCAGCATAGCTTTAACAGTAACATCTGGCAACATAGTACCAAAAATTGGAAAATTAGGGGCCCCCAGGTGGCTCAGTCGGTTAAGCATCCAACTCTTAATTTTGCTCAGGTCGTGATCTCATGGTCGTGAAATAGAGCACAGCATCAGACTCAGTGCTGATGGCACGGAGCCTGCTTGGGACTGTCTCTCTCCCTCTCTCTCTCTGCATCCCCCCTCAATTTAAATAAGTAAACTGTAATAGAAAAAAGTCAGTAAACTAAAGGCCAGTGTCTCTTATGAGAACATGTAAAACTCCCGAACACAATTTTAAATCTAGTACTACATCACAACCCAGTCTTGTTTTTAAAGAAGAAAACACTAAAATTAGTTTAATATTTGAAAAATCTATACTTTATCTAAATCTGCCTCAAAAACAATGATTGTATGTCTAGATATGGATAAATCTTGTGACAAGTAAGAAGGGATAAAGCCCTTCATTATCCCTCACTATGAAAAGACTGTTTCTTGAACACTGCAAAGCAGCGTTTCCTAAAGTACAGGCCTTGAAACAGTGGTTCTGGGAGGAAAAAAAGATGCTGGAAACAAAAAAGTTTGGAAAAACCTGTGCACGGCTCCGTTCCCACTTCACTTCTTGGAGCGAGTCAGAGTATCCATTGTGCTTTCAACACTCTGAGAAATACTACAGTTAAGAAACTTAGGTTTGTTTGTTTGTTTGTTTAAACCTGTGTTTTACCAAAGTTACCAAAACCACAGAATCCTTTTTTCTCATTTGCCCATTACTAAGGGGCAGAACTGGTGCTCTGTGGAATTCGCCCTAAGAAACGCTTCTCTAGGGGCACCTGGATGGCTCAGTTGTTTAAGTATCCGATTCTCAGTTTCTGCTCAGGTCATGATCTCATGGTTCCTGGGCTTGAGCCCCGTGTTGGGCTCTACACTGATGGCGCGGAGCCTGCTTGAGATTTCTCTCTACCTCTCTTTGCCCCTCCCTGGCTTGCTCTCTCTCTCTCTTTCAAAAAATAAATAAGTAAACATAAAAAATTAAAAAAAAAAAAGAAATGCTTCTCTATAGTGACAGAATGTCAAAGCAACAAACTATCCCTCACAAGGAATTAAATAGTATCCTGCTACCATGGAGGAGGTCCTAAGAGACCTATTTATGGAGAAAGATATTCATTGACTTTAGCTTTATATTAGACGTCTCATGTGTAATATTCAGTTACTAATAATTTATTATAAATGTTCTCTGGCTTAAAAAGTTGTATATATTTAGTTTAAAAAACAAGGAGGGAATTTTTTAAAAATTATTTTAACATTTATTTTTGAGAGACAGAGAGAAAGCATGAGCAGGGGAGGGGCAGAGAGAGGGAGACACAGAATCTGAAGCAGGCTCCAGGCTCCGAGCTGTCAGCACAGAGCCCAACATAGAGTGCGAACCCATGAACTGTGAGATCGTAACCTGAGTCGAAGTTGGACGCTTAACTGACTGAGCCACCAAAGTGCCCCTCAGGAATTTTTTATACAGAATGTGAACATCCTCTCTAATCATCTCCCTAAGAGCTAATCATTATTAGCAGTTTAGTGTTATTATTTCAGTTTTGAATATTCACATCTGCAAAATTTTCTAGAATAACTGCCCACTAGCAGGAGAGCAGGTCAGTTTTCGTGATCTACTGAAAAAACAGATATATTAATATTGTAAAAACACTTAAGCATTCAAATAAATATGAGAGCTTTGAAAAATATGTGGGAAAGGAGAATATTTTTCTCTTATGTTTACTTGTTTTAGAGAGAGAGCAAGGGGCGGGGCGCAGAGAGACAGGGACAGAGGATCTGAAGTAAGCTCTGCTCTGATAGCAGAGAGCCCGACGTGGGGCTCAAACTCATGAACTGTGAGATCATGATCTGAGCCGAAGTTGGACGCCTAAGCGACCACACCACCCAGGTGTCCCTGGCAGAGAGGAGAATACTGAAAGTTAAATACAAAAGGGAAGACTAAAGAAGTAAACCCTCAAGAAAAAACAGCTGAAGACTGAAATCTGATAACTTCCAACAAGAAATAGTATATAACAAAGATGTGAAACAAAGGAAACATTTATTTGTTTATTTTAGGATAGTCCAAATATGTGTCCTTTGAATGCTCTGACAGTATTATAAAAAACAGTTTCCACTATGGCTACTACAAACCAGGACATACTTCCACAGGAAAATACTCACAGGCCCCAAAGGGAAAATGAGTAAAAGACATGGGTAGTTGATGGATATAACTGAAGGGAGGTATCTCTCATCCGTAACCACCCAGGACTTGAAATGAAATGAAAAGAAGATTGACAGAGAAAGCGCCTCCAGGTAAGTGTCATCCTGTGACCCGAAGCACCACTGCCTGTCACCAGAGAAGAAAACAATTAGGCATTTTTCCCTCTCTGTTGGGGATTTTAGGGATTAAGTGGGGTTTGATATGACAAGAAAGGGAGTTTTGTAAAGAAAACCATCTGAATGAGCAGACCAGGTCCATCTCATGGATCATTTAAAGCACAACAGAATATTTGACAACAGCGTCCACAGCTATTTTGTGGAAGGGTCTCATTTTCTTCTGTGCCCACAATTCAAAGATTTCGGGTACAGTGCAGATAATTGTATTTCTTTTAACAGCTCAGTGTGAAGCATCATAATGTTTTTATCTTGTTCTCAATCGCTCTGTGAGAGGACTCTCACTTTCTCCCATAGACCTTTCTCTGGCTTTGCTGTATTTTTTCTGTGAAATGGACGCAGAACTACGTATAGTATTCCAGATGTGAGATCTCATTTTGTTTCATTTACAATGCCATTCCTAATGACCCCCGAGTTTTGTTGCTCATTGGGGCTGAAGAAGGAATCTGGACCAGAATGTTTGAAGGACAAGATGATTGTCTCTCTATTCTTCCTTTCCTAGACTTAGGTGATGATCAATCCTTTAAGTTTGGCCGAGAGAAAACTAGACCAGCGAGTTAGGAGACCTTGCTCATGGTCTGGAGTTATCAATAAGGGACTAGTTGACTTTATAATTCATTTACATTGTATGGACTTCAATTTATTCATCTATTATATGAAGGATTGATTTTGAGATGTTCTAAGTTCTCTTGCAGCTCTGAATTTATATAACTGTGACATGGTAGCCTGTCTGCCACTTTCTCTCCATTCTTATTCCTCATGAGGACTTTTAGTAGTATATTCCTATCGGCATTTTGCTTACAGGGATTGGTCAGTGTCAACTGTAAACACAAATATTTGTCCTTAAATGTAAATGTACTTCAAATGTAATAGGCACTTCACACCTTCAAAGTATAAGGGGCCACCTCCACTGGGCATTTTACAGCTCCTGCTCTTTATGTCCTAGCTCTAAATTGGAACTGTACCCATTCATTTATTTGTACATTCTCTTATTAAATATTGAGTTGCAGGGCACCTGGGTGGCTTGGTTGGTTGGGCGTCTGAGTCTTCACTTCAACTCTGTCATGATCCCAGTGGGCTCTGCCACTGGGCATGGAGCCTGCTTGAGATTGTCTCTGTCTCTCTCCCTCTTAAATATATATATATATATATATATATATATATATATATATATATATATATATAGAGTTCCTATTATGTGCCATAAGATAGACATCATTCCTACTCTTATTGAGCTTACAATCAAGAAAGAAAAGAAAAACAGGTCTTCAACTGAGCCATGACAAAAAATGTGGTGCTAGGTCAAGTGCTAAGAAATATGTAGCAGAGACATCTAATCAAGTCCCAGAGCAACTCCAATTTTTTAAAATAACCTTTGGCAGGGTGCCTAGTTGTTTAGTCAGTTAGCATATGACTCCTGATTTTGGCTCCGGTCATGATCTTAAGGTTCATGAGATAGAGCCCGACAGTTGGCTCCTCGCTGACAGCACAGAGACTGCTTGGGATTCTCTCTCTTCCTCTCTCTGTGCCCCACCCCCACTCATAGGCTCTGCACGTTTGTGCGTGAGTGCGCACGCTCTCTCTCTCAAAATAAGTAAATAAATTAAAAATAAAATAACCTTTGGCTTCACTATTTGAAACTCTGAAAATGTAAATAAGTTATACGTGTAGTTCTACTTTAAGAAAGTAATTTAACTAAGTTATAACATTTGTAAATTTTCTTTTCCTTCAAAAAGTAACTACATTCCAGCATCTCTATATCAATAGTACCTTATAACCTAGGTGAAGATTTTCCAAATGGCTTTATGTTTCTTAGTAGCTGGAAACCACTTCCTTCCTTTTTAAAAAAAAATTTGTTAATGTTTATTTATTTTTGAAAGAGAAAGAGAAAGCATGAGTGGGGGAGGAGCAGAAAGAGGGAGACAGAATCTGAAGCAGGCTCCAGGATCTGAGCTGTCAGCAGAGAGCCCCATGTGGGGCTTGAACTCAAGAATCGTGAGATCGTGACCTGAGCCAAAGTCGATGCTTAACCAACAGAGCCACCCAGATGCCCTGGCTTCCTTCTTTTTACGTGGTAGTTGCATTTGCTACAAAGGAACATAATTAGCCAATACAGACAATAGTCTTGTCTATTTAGGAGTGTTAGTCTTCACTGTTGCTGTTATTGTTGAATATTTTTAAATCTTAAACTTAATGGTTTTGACTTTTTAATATCCCCATTACATAAATAATATAGAATTATAGACAAATTAGAAACTCTTAAGTGTGTAAAAAGAAAATAATCACCCTTAAAGTTTTAGTCAGAGATAACCACGATTAACAATTTAGCAAATAACCTCTTAGATGTTCCCCTTTCCATTCTTTTATTTCTTTGACATACTTCAACTGCACAGATTTTAAGTGATCATAACTCTTTTTTATAAAAGAGTTCTCATCATTGGCCCTCTTTATTATTTACTTCATAACCTAATAAACATCGACCACCCTGCGCAAGATCTAGAATACTGATCTATGCATTATATATGTATATATGCACCTGGATGGCTCAATTGGTTAAGCATCTGACTCTTCATTTCAGCTTAGGACATGACCTCACGGTTCATGAAATTGAGCCCTGCATCGGGCTCTGTGTTGACAGCATGGAGCCTGCTTGGGATTCTCTTACCCTCTCTCTCTCTCTCTCCCTCCCTCCTCCACTTTTGCTGTCTCTCTCTCTCTCTCAAAATAAACAAACATTTAAAAATAAATAAATAAATACAGGTCTTTTCTAGCCAAGATTTTATTAGCCAAGTCTCCATAGTTAGAGTGCACTAAAGAGCAATGTTTGCCCTAACACATATTTATCAGTGAGCCAATACAGTCACATACTATATTGTGAATTTGCAATGAAATCATATACACTTACATAATTTTAGATACTGAACAGTATTCCATTGCATACATTTGTTATAATGTATTTAACCAGTCTTTTTTTTTTTTTTTTTTTTTTACCATTTATTTTTTTTTTTTTTTTTTTTTTAATTCTTTAATTTTTTTTTAATGTTTATTTATTTTTGAGAGAGGAAGAGAGAGAAAGAGAGCAGGGGAGGGGCAGAGAGAGACAGAGACACAGAATCTGAAGCAGGCTNTTGTGAATTTGCAATGAAATCATATACACTTACATAATTTTAGATACTGAACAGTATTCCATTGCATACATTTGTTATAATGTATTTAACCAGTCCTTTTTTTTTTTTTTTTTTTTTTTTTTTACCATTTAGATATTCTGGTTTTTAAATTCTTTAAAATTTTTTTAATGTTTATTTATTTTTGAGAGAGGAAGAGAGAGAAAGAGAGCAGGGGAGGGGCAGAGAGAGACAGAGACACAGAATCTGAAGCAGGCTCTAGGCTCTGAGCTGTCAGCACAGAGCCCAATGTGAGGCTCAAACTCCCCAACAGTGAGATTATGACCTGAACCCAAGTTGGACACTCAACCGGCTGAGCCACTGAGGTGCCCCGTGCTTTTTTAAGTTTTAAATTGAGCACCCAGGTGGCTCAGTCAGTTAAGCATCTGACTTTGGCTCAGGTCATGATATCATTGTTTTTGAGTTCAAGTCCCGTATCAGGTAAGCTTGAGCTCCTCTTCTCTCTCTCTCTCTCTCTGCTCTGCCCCTTGTGGGGTTCTCTCCCTGTCTCTCTTTGCCCCTCGTTCATTTGTGCTCTCTCTCTCAAAAATAAGATAAAATTTTTAAATTTAAGGCTATGAAATCATCCTTAGGGGCACCTGGGCTTAGTCAGTTAAGCGTCCGACTTTTGCTTAGGTCATGATCTCGCAGTTCATGGGTTCGGGCCCCCCATCGGGCTCTGTGCTGACTGCCAGCTCAGAGCCTGGAGCCTGTTTCAGTCTGAGACTCCCTTTCTCTCTGACCCTCCCCTGCTCACACTGTCTCTCTCTCTCCTAGAAATAAATAAAACATTAAAAAAAAATTATCCTCTGATTATTTCCTATGTTGGATCAAAGGGTATGCACGTCTTTAAACCCTCTGATACATTATGATAAATGGCATTTAAAGTTTTTTTAATGGTTATTTATGAAAGAGAGAGAGGGGGAGAGAGCAGGGGAGGGGCAGAGAGAGAGGGAGACAGAGGATCTGAAGCAGGCTCTTTGCTGTTAGCAGAGATGTGGGGTTTGAACCCACAAGCCAGGAGATCATGACATGAGCTGAAGTTGGACACTCAACTGACCAAACTACCCAAGGGACCCTTATGATAAATCACTTTCAAAGTTTAAACCCATTTAGGCTCCAATAGCAGAAGATTGTGATGCCAGAAACCTTAGGCAGTTGGAAGGTGGCGGAGTGAATACAACAGTTAGACCCAAGGGTGGTCGGAGCATCAGGGGAGTCTTTTCTGCTCTATTAAGAAATTGCATGTAGATCATTTAATTTGGGATATTTTGTCAAACTTTTCGGTTGTACGTGCATGAGTAACCGTATACCCCATGGTGAATGGAGGTGTGCCTGCCTGGCTTAGTTAGTGGAGCGTGTGACTCTTGATATCAGGATTTTGAGTTTGAGCCCCATGCTGGATGTAGAGATTACTTAAAAGTAAAATCTTTAGGAGCACCTGGGTGGCTCCTTTGGTTAAGCATCCAGCTTGATTTCGGCTCAGGTCATGATATCACAGTTGGTGAGTTCGAGCCCCACATCAGGCTCTGTGCTGGCAGCATGGAACGGGCTTGGGATTCTCTCTCTCTCTCCCTCTCTCTCTGCCCCTTCCTTGCTCGTGCTGTCTCTCTCTGTCTGTCTGTCTCTCTCAAAATAAATAAGTAAACACAAAAATAAAATAAAATAAAATCTTAAAACAAAACAAAATAAAACACGATGAATGAAAAGTCATAAAAACAAAACTTAATATGGCCAGAGATGAAAGGTTCTCTAACAAAAGCTAAATTATGTGATAAAGACTATGAAAATCAATTAGAAACTGTTAAATCCCACCCAATTTTTATGTATCTGTGACCTTTAGGTCAACTTGAAATGTGCAGTGTGTAAGCGTACAGGTAGATGAAGACAAAGAAAATATTTTTTTTAACTCTTACGTGATTTATATTTGCATATTTAAGGACTTTTCTGACCTGAATTAGTAATATTCTAACATCATTCCAGTCCTTCTGTTTACCAGTTATTTTAGGTTTCAGAAATGGTAACAGCCTGGTAAAATAAAATTTATATCCATATATCTGTATTTATATAAAGTAGGTAATATAAGGACAAGGTAAAAAAATAAGCAATTTGAGGGGTTCCTGGGGGGCTCAGTCAGTGAAGCGTCTGACTTCAGCTCAGGTCATGATCTCATGGTTGGTGAGTTCAAACCCCACATCAGGCTCTGCTGTTGGCACAGACCCTACTTCAGATCCTGTCTCCTTCTCTCTCTGCCCATTCCCCACTTGCATGCTCTCCCTCTGTCAAAAATAAATACTAAAAAATTAAGCAATTCGAAAGAATATACAATAAGAAAGTAAATCTTTCCCAGCGTTACTACCCAAAGGTAGTCACTCTTACTGGTTTCTCACGTATCCTTAAGATAGTCTATGCAGAAAACAAATACACACACATATATGTACACAAATATATCCATGAATGTGTTTGTGCATGTATGTGTATATTCTACCTCCAATTAAAAAAAAAGTAGCATCTGCTACAAACCATTCTGCATTTTGTTTTTAGCACTCTATCTTAGAGAACATGCAAAGGTATTTGCCTTATTAAAATTTTTTTACAAAAATTAAAGGTAACCTGAGATAGAACAAGAAAAAGATGAGGAAGATATCCACTCATTCATTCCTTTACTTACTCATTCAACATGTACTGAATGTTCACTATGTATGAGGCACATATTAGAAGCACAAAGATGAATTTGAAACCATTACTACCTTCTAGGAGTCAAGACTACTAAAAAACACACTTACATAGGGGCGCCTGAGTGGCTCAGTTGGTTAAGCATCCGACTCTTAGTTTTGGTTCAGGTCATGATCTTGAGGTTTCATTAGAGGTTTCATTAGTTCAAGTCCCGTACTTGGCTCTGCACTGGCAGCATGGAGCCTGCTTGCAAGTCTCTGTCTCCTTTCTCCCTGCCCCTCCCCAACTTGCACTGTCTCTGTCCCTCTGAAAATAAATAAATGAACTTTAAAAAAAAATACATGCACATAAAGAATTAAGCAACCATAATACTATGTAATGTGATATTATGGTATACCATGGCAACACAAAGGATTAAGTAATCAACTCTACTTGTGCCAGGAACAAATGCTAAGCACTTCACAGCCATTATTTCAATAATGTTCACTGGAACCTTATCAAATGCCTGTGGGGTATCCTTATTAGTCAGGGTTTCATTAGCTAGGGCCCCACAGTTAGGAGATTGCACTAGGAAACAACAGTTTCCCTATCATATATTTACCAATGAACCAATCATTTAAAAAATGAGTCATTAAACATCTCTCCTCATTTAACATATCCGTCTACTCCATTAATCTATTTGCAAATTCAGTAGAACGCGTTTGCAAAGTCAAATGAGAAATCTCATGTAAAAGAGGTAGGGATTTCATAAAGTCATGAAAAATAATAGTGGAGAACTACTCCAATTATAAGGAAAGCCACTGACAAAAATAAAGATGTTGTGGAAGTAGACTAGTTAATAATTGGGGGGGAAAAAAAACCCAACAGGGGTAGCAGTATAAACAGACATTTCACAAGAAAATTATTTGAATGGAAAATGATTCAAAAGCAAAGTATCTTTCTGTTTTATGTAAGCCTCATGGTAATCAAAAGTCTATAGCCGATACACAAAAAGTAATGACAAAGGAATCTAAGCATACCACTACAGAAAGTCATCAAATCACACAGAGAACAAGAGAAGAAAAAAGAATAAAGGAATTAAGAAGAGCCAGAAAATAATGAACAAAATGGTAATCATAAGTTCATAGCTATCAATAATTATTTTAAATGTAAATGGACTAAATTCTCCAAGCAAAAGACATAAAGTGTCTAAATAGATTTTTTAAAAAAAGACCCAACTATCTACAAGAAACTCAGTTGAGCTTTAAGAACACATGTAGACTGAAAGAATGGAAAAAGATATTCCATGCAAATGGAAATCAAAAGAAAAGTAAGAGTAGCTATACTTAAATCACATAAAATGGACTTTAAGGCAAAGACTATAATAAGAAATGAAAAGAGGTCATTAATATAGAGTACAACATTCATAAATATTTATGCACTCAGTATAGAAGCACCTCAATATATACACAGCAAATAGTAACAGACCTTGAGGGAGAAATAGCAATATAGTAATAATAGGAGACTTAAATAACCTACTTTCAACATTGTGTAGATAATAGGAACAGAAAATCCATAAGGAAACATTGCACTTAAACCACATGTTATGACAGATAGACTTAGCCGTTTACAGAAAATGATAATCCAACAGCAGCAGAATGCACGTTCTTCTTAAATGCACATGGAATATTCTCTGGGAGAGATATGTTAGGCCACAAAACAAGTATTAATACATTTAAGAAGACTACTATGTCTAGCATCTTCTTTGACTACAGGGTATGAAACCATAAATCAATCACAAGAAAAAAACTGGAACATTCACAAATATGTGGAGATTAAACAACATGCTACCGAACAACCAAAGGTCAAAAAAAAAAAAAAAAAAGAGAAATTTATTTATTTTTTTTTAACTTTTTTTTATTTATTTCTAGGAGAGAGAGAGAGACAGCGTGAGCAGGGGAGGGTCAGAGAGAGAGGGAGTCACAGACTGAAACAGGCTCCAGGCTCTGAGCTGGCAGTCAGCACAGAGCCCGACGCGGGGCTCGAACCCACGAACCGCGAGATCATGACCCAAGTGAAAGTCGGACGCTTAACCGACTAAGCCACCCAGGCGCCCCAAAAAAGAGAAATTTAAAAGACCTTTAGATACATGAAAATGGAAACACAATATACCAAAACTTATGGGATGCAGCAAAAGCAGTTCTAGGAGGTAAGTTCATAGTGATAACACCTACATTAAGAAAAAAGCCTTCTGAGAGGCATAGAGACTGGAGTAGTACAGTGCACTTTGCAGCGCTGGTCCTCATGGGGAAAACTTTTTGAAATCTAAGAATCGGTACAACTGAAAGCTTAAAAAACTTCTGAGGCACTAGCCTCTTTCAAATAAATATTCACTTTTGTATCTAATTTTCATCCTATTTTGATTTTGCCATATTGTTTTTCTTAAAGGGAGTCCTTAGAGTTGTATAAACTTTGGGTTACAAAGCTGAGAAATACCTCTGGTAGAAACCTTAGAATTATTGAAGTATTCGTGGGGTGATTGGGTAGTTCAGTTGGTTGAGTGTCTGACTTTGGCTCAGGTCATGATCTCACAGTTTGTGGGTTCGAGCACTGCATTGGGCTCTGTGCTGACAGCTCAGAGCCTGGAGCCTGCTTCAGATTCTGTCTCTCTCTCTGTCTCTCTCTCTCTCTCTCCCTCTTCCCTACCCATGCTCTGTCTCTGTCTCTCAAAAATAAATACACATTTAAAAAAATGTTTAAAAAAGAATTATTGAAGTATTTGTATCTCCTTCATCTTATGTATTCTAAGAATTACTATTTCATCCTGCAAAAGGTTCTTAGCTCCTTCTCAATTTCTGCTGCTACTACTTAGTTTAGGGCTCTCTTACTTGAAAACTCCATCGTAATGATGTCCTGATAGTTGGTTCTTCTGACTGCGATGTCTCTCAAAAATGTATCTATCCTATGTGAAACCACCAGACGAATTTTTTTTTCACAGAAACACTGCTTATTTTGCAAAATTCCCATTCAAGCTAAAGATATTTTGGTGACTTTCCACTATCCCTGATCTCCTAAAATTGAGATGCTTAAACGCCCAGATAAAAGTAATAATCAATCAGAGGGTACCTGAGGCCACAAGGGAAATGTGACATATTTTCCTAGAGTATCATTTTTATTTGATGGTAGGTAATTTAAAAGATTACTCCCCACCTCCCCAGCTTCCTTCTTCAACTTATATCAAACAGATATAGAGTTGAATACGGAAAGAATTGGGGGGGGGGCGCAGTGGGTGGCTCAGTTGGTTAAGCATCCAACTTCTGATATTGGGTTAGGTCATGATCTCATGGTTCTGAGTTCAAGCCCTGCACTGGGCTCCTCAGTGACAGTGTGGATCCTGCTTGGGATTCTCTCCTGCTATCTCAAAATAAAATAAACAAACTTTAAAAAATTACTTATTTTCTTTTGAGAGAGAGTGGGCAAGGGAAGGAGGGGCAGAGAGAGAATCCCAAGCTAACAGCACGGAGCCTGACACAGGGCTCAAACTCATGAATAGTGAGATGATGACCTGAGCTGAAATCGAGAGTCAAGAAGCTTAACCAACTGAACCACCCAGGCACTGAAAAATTTAAAAAAAATTTTTTTTTTAGCTGAGATACAGAGAATTCATCATTATTTTTCATGTTTCATCATGGCACATTTTCATCATTGGTATATTCAAGGGCCTCAAGCATTCATTTAGTCTTTCATTTAAAATAACAAATATCCATGAAATCACCACCAACGTGAAAACCAAGATATGAATTTATATTTACATATACCTCTTTGATCCTCCATTGCATCATCTATTACTATTGAGTTATTTTCAAATCTTGGTATTAAAGAGAGTTTTCACATGAACTTTTTATTTTCTTTTTCTTTTTTAGAGAGAGTTGGGGAGAGGGGCAGAGGAGCAAATCTTAAGCAGGCTAGAGGGAGACAGAATCTTTTTTTTTGAATGTTTATTTTTTATAGAAAGAGGGCACAAGTTGGGGGGGGCAGAGAGACAGAGGGGGACCAAGGACCAGAAGTGGGCTCTGTGCTGACAGCAGTGAGCCCGCTGTGGGGTTCAAACTCATGAACTGTGAGATCATGAGCTGAGAAGTCAGATGCATAATGAACTAAGCTACTGAGGTGCCCTGAGAGAGACAATCTTAAGCAGGCTCCAGGCTCAGTGAGAGCTCAACATGGAGCTTGATCCCATGCCCCCAGGATCATGCCCTGAGCTGAAATCAAGAGTCAGACACTCAGTTGACTGAGCCACCCAGGCTCCCCTCACTTGAACATTCCTGTACATGTGTTCTGGTACTTGTTGAAAAGTTTCTTTTGGATATATATATAGAAGCAAAATGGTTGGCCAAAGGGAAGGCACATTTTTACCTTTACAGAGTAATGACCAAATTTCCAAGGGGGCTGTACCAATTTATACTCCCAGAAGGAACGATGAAGAGATTCTGCTGACCCACATCGTCTAGATATGGCCCAACTTAAAAATTGGTTAAAAGTTATGGTAACATATACATAATATCAAGTTTACCATTTTAACCAGATATAGAGGTACAGTTCAGTGTTAGGAACTACATTCACATTGTTGTGCAACAATCATGCACCACCATCCATATCCAGAACTTTTTCATCTTCTCACACTGAAACTCCATACCTATGAAACAATAACTCTCCATTCTTCCCTCCCCCCATAGCAACCACCACCTCACCTTCTGTCTTTATGGATCTGACTACTCAAGGTACCTCATGTAAGTGGAATCATTCAGCATTTGTCCTTTTGTGACTGGCATATCTTACATAGCGTTGTTTCTTCAAGGTTCGTCCATGTTGTGACATGTGTCCTTTCCGTCCTTTTTAAGGCTGAGTAATATTCCATTGTATGAATATATACACTTTGTTTATACATTCATCCATTGATGGACACGTGGTTGCTCCCACCTTTTGGCTACTGAGGATAATGCTGCTATGAGCGTGGATGTGCAAATATCTGCTCGAGCCCCTGTTTTCAATTCTTTTGAATACAAATCCGAAACTGGAATGGCTGAATCATCTGGTAATTCTATGTTCAATATTTTGAGTAAACACCATACTTTTTCCCACTGCGGTTGTACCATTTTACATTCCTCCCAGCAATCCATAAGTGTTCGAATTTCTCCACATCTTCACCAACAGGTTTTTTTATTTTATTATTTTAAATGTTTATTTATTTTGAGAGAGAGATGGAGAGCAAGCAGGGAAAGGTCAGAGAGAAGAGACAGAATCCTGTCAGCACAGAGCCCAGTGCAGGGCTTGAACCCACAAACTGTGAGATCATGACCTGAGCGGAAATCACGAGCCAGAGAGGCTTAACTGACTGAGCCACCCAGGTGCCCCAGGTTTTTTATTTTAAATAATTGCCATTCTACTGGATGTGAAGTACTACTTCACATAGATAGATTTGCTTTGCTTTTTCCTAATCATTAGTAATGTTGAGCATCCCTTTATGTGCTTAGTGGCCATTTGTATATCTTCCTTGGAGAAATGTCTATTTAAGTCCTTTGCTCATTTTTGAATTGAGTTTTGTTGTTGTTGTCGGAGTTCTTCATATATTCTGGAATTTAATCTCTTATCAATATATGATTTGCAAACATTTTCTCCAAGCTCATAAATTGCCTTTTCACTGTTTATTGTATCCTTTCATGCACAAGTTATAGACTTTGATGAAGTCCAATCTATTATTATTTTCTGCTGTTGCCCATGCTTTTGGTGTCATATCCAGTAAGTCATTGTCAAATCCAACGTCATTTAGTTTTTCTCCTATTTCTTCTAAGTTTTACACTTTTTGTTCTTATGTTCAAGTCTCTGACCCATTGAGTTAATTTTTATATATGGTATAAGATAAGCATCTAAATTCATTCTTTTGCATGTGGATATCCCGTTTTCTAAATATCCCATTTATTGCAAAGACCGTCCTTTAGCCTTTGAATGGTCTTGGTACCCTTGTTGAAAAATGTTTAACCATATAAGCAGGGGCTTATTTTGGAGCGCTCTATGCTTTTTCACTGGTTTATATGTCTGTTTTTATGCCAGTATCACACTTTTTTGATTTCCAAGGCTTGGAGGGAAGTTTTGAAATCAGGAAGTAGGAGAGTTTGAACTTTATTCGTTTTCAAGATTGCTTTGGTTACTCAGGGTCTTTAGAGGTTTGATAGAATTTCAGGGTGGATTTTTCTATTTCTGCAAAAATGCTGAAATTTTGACAGGGATTGCACTGAATATGTAGACTGTTAAAGGTAGTATTGACATCTTAACAATGTAAAGTCTTTTTCAACCCATGAACACAAAGTGTCTTTGTGTCTTATCATTTCTTTCATGAGTATTGTTATTTTCAGTGTACAAATATTTTGCCTCCCTGATTAAATTTATTCCTCGGTATTTTATTTTTGATGTTTTTCTAAATGGAATTGTCTTCTCAATTTCCTTTTTGGATTATTCATTATTATGGAAAATAATGGGAATAATTTATGTATGTGGATTTTGTATTCTGCCACTCTGCTGAATCTGTTTACTAGTTGTAACAGTTGGTTTTTTTCTGTGGAATCTCTGGAGTTTTCTACATATAAGGTCTTGTCATTTGCAAACAAAGATTAATTTTAATTTTCCCTTTCCAATTTGATGGCCCAACTTTTCAGGCTTTATCTCCAGAGCTGAGGTTCCCATTCCCTCTCTTCTGCCCCTTTCTTTCTTTTAGATATTTTTATTGTTTATTTATTGTGTGTGTGTGAGAGAGAGAAAGAAAATGAACAGGGGAGGGGCAGAGAGAAAGGGAGAGAGAATCCCAAGCAGGCTCTGCATTGTCAGGACAGAGTCTGACACACAGCTTGCACTAACTACAAGATCATGACCTGAGCCAAAACCAAGAGTCAGTTGTTTAACCAACTGAGCCATCCAGGTGCCCCTGTAGTAAAAATACTTGAGCCTTAAATGGCTACAGCATCAAACTTAAGACTTCTTATCAGTCTCTCAAATATACAACATAAATCTTAACATTTATTATTTACAAACTCCTTTGAGAATTTGATTTAAAAACTATGACTTTGATTCAGGGAAAAAATGTGCACACAAAGTTTTGTACAGTATCAGATTTAAAGATCTCCTGAAATTCAACCTTGTACCTCTTCTAGATATAATTCAGCTACTTTACCTAGTCAATTCTATTTCTTTTGAACATATATTCTCTTCACACATATTGGTTGTTTCTACTACATAGAGACTGTGATGTCTTCCCTCTTTCTCATTGCCAATTCAATGCTTTTGATCACTGCTGTGCCCACATCCTAATTTCACTTTTTATTCGAAGTCAAGCTAAAATTCCCCATTCTTCCAAGATATTTGTCCAACCTATTGTCCTCTCTCTCAGCAGTATCATCCACTCACTCATTCATTATATATTGGGAAGCTTCTCTGTGCCAGGCCATGTTCCAAAAGCTGGAGATGCAACAATAAACAAGACTCAATCTCTGTCTTCAAACAAGAGTGCTGTATTACCTAAAAGGCAAATTAAACGCATACTTGGGACCCACACGCACAGAGTGAAAGTTATTTGAAAAAATAAGATATTCCAAAAGACAATAAACTCACATTTCACTTTAGCATTCGTTTTATTTTCAATTATAGTTTGGGAAGGGGCCTCATAATCTTTTCAGTGCTTAGTGTTTCTGAAGGTCTTTATCTAGTCCTGCAAGACTAGTAGGGGGAAAAAATCTTCCCCTAATAATTTGATTCTTCTCCTGTTTTCTCCAATGTGAATATATTCAGGTACCCAAGAAAAAAAATTTGGGAGCTGCCCTCAACATCTTCCTCTTCTACGTTCTCTATACCAATCATCTTTGTAGTTGAGAAAGATCACTATTGGCTACATAAAAAGAATGGCTTGGAGGGGACAGGTGTGTAAATGGAGACCAACCATTTAGAAGGCTGTAATGCAAAGGGAGACAATGGTAACCTGAGCTAAAGTGCAGTAGAAGAAATTGAAAGATTTTTGCAGGGGGGTGGGGGGAGGAGGGTGGTGGAAAGAGAAATGAAGGAGGGAGAATTTATCACATTTGGTGATTAGATGTGTAGGATAAAGAAAAGGGAATAATTGAGGATATTTCCCGTTTCTGGCTTGAAACACGAGGCAGATGGTGGTGCTACTTCATAAGAGAAGAAAGAAAGAAGGGAATATTGGAGTTTGTGTAAAAGCATTGGATAGGTTCAGTTTGGGATCTCCAAATGGAAATGCCCACTTGGCAGTTGGAGATCAAGTCCAAAAATCAGGAAAGAAACTCAGGCTGTAGATGTTACTTTATGGATCATCAGTCGATAGATGGTAACTGAAGCTTCCTTTTTTTTTTTTTTTTAATGTTTATGTTTGAGAGAGAGAAACAGAGAGAGGGAGACAGAGGATCCAAAGTGTGCTGTGCACTGACAGCAGTGAGCCTGATTAGGGACTCAAACTCACACACCATGAGATCATGACCTGAGCCAAAGTTGGACACTTAACCAACTGAACCACCCAGGTGCCCCATAACTGAAGCTTTTGAAGGGAACAAGAATCCAAGGAAAATGGATAGAACGAAAATAAAATTAGTTCAAGGATTATGTGCTGGGTGCTTTAATAACAGTTAACACTTAAAGTGCCCTTTCTATGAGCCTGGTACTCTTCCAAACACTTGACCCACATGATCTCAAAAAACACAATCCTTTGGATTTAGACATTGCTATCATTATGTCATTGCATATTCAAGAAAACCAAGGCACAGTGCAGTGAAATGATTTGCTTAAAATTGCAAATTTAGTGGAGTGGTGAAGCCAAGATTTGAAGACAGGTGGTCTGACTCCAGAGTGTTGATCTTAGTCCTATATAAACAAACCTCAACATAGTTCTGGAAGGTAGGCATTTTTATCTCTACAAAGCTAAAGAAAAGTGAGGCTCAGAGAAGTTAAATAACTTGTAGTAATGTAGCTCACACGTAGTAGGGTAGCATTCAAACCTAAAGTCCATATCCATTTGTATCTGTCATAAAGCAGGGGTTTAATTTCTCTCGTCTTTATGCCTGGCCTAGTAGTAATCATTTGTTTAGAAACAGTGTTGTTACTAATACTTCAAATAAGCACACTGAAGGACAACCCAACGTCAGGCTTGAATCTACAAACTGTGAGATCACGACCTGAGCTGAAACCAAGATGCTTAACCAAGATGCTTAACTGCATGAGCACCCCAGGAGCCCCACATTTTAACACCTCTGAAAGGGATGCATCCTACAATCAGTGGTGTGTCATGGTTTAACTAGTTTATTTTTTCTTAATAGCTTATAATGTTTCATCTTACCATCAATGGCATGTTGGATTTGAGAAACTGTGTCAGGTACAGCTTTAAATGCTTTCTGATATACTCTTTCATGTAGTCTTCCAGTTTTATGCAGCTTGTGTTATTATTACCATTTTGCACATAAGAAGATGCACAGACAAGATGTTCAAGGACAGGTGTCAATTAAGTGGCAAAGCTAGAACAGAAAACCAGGTCTGATTTCAAAGGTCATGTTCTTGACAGATGGGAGTGACATTTGTGGTGAGCACAGGGTAACAGCTGTGCACCTGAAGCTAATGTAACATTGTATGTCAACCGTACCTAAAATTTTTTTAAAAAGCCATGCTTTTCTTGTGCTTCAATATTTACACAAGTGATACAGAGTTGAATGAAAACCTATCCTATCAAAACTTTTAGCCCTATCACCATCTAGCTCCAATGGGAAGCCTTCCCAACTCCTCCAAGAAGAACCAATTTTGCCTTGCGCACATTTTACGAAAACCTCGATTATATCTTATTATAATGTGTGACTTCCAAGGCGAACTTGAAAGTCAGGAATACTATGACTTTCATAGTGCCTAACACTGTACCTACTAACACATGGTAGAAATTCATTGTTAAAAGGAGACAGGCTCTTTGCTGCTAAGACTTGGAAGAGGAGACAAAAGGCACATAAAACTAAAAAAGGCCCATTACTGGAGCATTAGTGGAGAACTCTAAGTATATCGGAGTTTAAGAGAAAAAGTACAAATCAACCGGAGACAGTTCAGCTAGCTTCCAGATTTTCATAGACACATACTCCACACAGACGTAACAGTGTGAAAAGGCTGAAAACCTCCACCCAGGCTGACACCAAGCTTCTGAGGCATTTTCTTTCACTTCTACACCATTTAAAACGACGAATTACCGGCATTTAGAGACTGAGCTTTCACATACGATCAAGATCTCTGTATTTTCCTAGAAAATGCGAAGATAATGAACACTGGGTGCTCCTTCCCCCAGGGAAACTGGTCGGAGGTTGAGTACCAATTGCTCCTTCCAGACAAAATTGTCGCTCCCTTTTGATGCCTGGCCCCTCCCATCGTTTCCTTCTGCTCGGCCTGCACGAGATGTTTACACGCAGCCACCGTAGGCATTTGGGTTCATGACCCCGTCTCTGGACTCACCACTCACTGCTCCACTACACACCACGTTATCTCCACCGCCCGCGTCATTGCCTGGAAAGGCCTCTGCTTCCCCACAAAGCACTCCCACCCCTCGAAGCACTGCTTCGATTCCTTCCGAGGCTGTCTCTGACCACCCCCTCAACGGGGTCACAGCAGCATTCTGGCCACACCTCTCTTAAAACCCTAATCACACCGTGTGTACAAGTTTCTCTCCTTCGCTAGGACGGGCGTTCCTTGAAGCCAGCGGCCACGACTAACTGATTTCTGCGTCCCCAGCCCCAAAGCCGGGGCCTGGCACCTAACGCAGGCGTTCACTACGCTACCTAACCGGCCTTCGGGCGGGGCTGAGGCAGAAGCGCGGACGAGCGCCCACAATGGGCTCCGGCAGAGAACTGGGCGCCCCGAGACCCCGACGAGCAAGGGCCAAGGGGCAAAGTCTCACCGCCGCAGTTCCGGCGCGGTGGCTCAGGGCCCAGCTCTCGCGAGACTGGGCCTGAGCCCCAGCGGCTGGGTTCCCGCTGTGGTCGCGCGGCCACGCAACCCTCCGGAAGTAGCCCTCCCGGCGCTCTGCCCCGGAAGCGGAAGTATGACTCCGGGCTGTCAGAGAGTGTTGCTCGGTGGTCCCGAAATCTAGGGAAGTCGTTTTCGCTTCGTTTTTGCCGGCTCTCGAGCGCTTCCCCCCTGGCGGGTGGGAGTGCAGAGAGGAAAGCGCAAGATGAGCACCATGTTCGCAGACACACTGCTCATCGTTTTCATCTCCGTGTGCACGGCTCTTCTCGCCGAGGGTGAGAGCTGCTGCTTCTCTGACGCGTGATCGCCTCCCCAGGGGAAGGAGCCCAAGACTCGGGACCCTCGGGCTACCAAGGGAGTGGTCGCGAGCGTTGCTTGCTTGGGGTGGGGATGGGAGGGTTCATGCAGGGAATTGGGGTAACTTGGGAACAGGAGAGGGAAGGGTCGCTAGGGTAGATTTCACTTGCGAACTTATGGAGACACCTTCATATCATGTCTCCGTTGTCTTGGTGAAGAGTTCGTTGTCTTAACATTTGAAAAGAGTTAACTTTTTTCAATATAGATATAAATATAAAGCAAAAAGTTGAAATCCTTCCTTACCCAACAGTCACCACTAATAACAGTTTGTTGTGACCGTTATAACCATTTGTCTATTAGCATGTTGCTTTTGATGTTTCAGGCATAACCTGGGTCCTGGTTTACAGGACAGACAAGTACAAGAGACTGAAAGCGGAGGTGGAAAAACAGAGTAAAAAATGTGAGTATGGCAACATCCTTTAGACGTAGCTTCAACGTGTCAAGTTCGTTGAGCGCATGCATGTTCACAGTAAATACTTTAGGAGCACCGACTGACACAAAAACCTTACAGGAATGCAAAGGTGAATCCAATTTGAATTGGAGATATTTATATAGATGTATGCAGTATTCGATATTTTTATGCAAAATGTGCAATACAAATGGCAGTGCTAGGGGACATGAGAAGTACTTGTTATGTGCTGTGGTGGTTCTAAAAAAGAGATCCCATTCAGTTTTGAGCAGCCCTGGAAGCGTTTGTGATACAGATGGTTTTGCTGTCCTCCTTGGATAACTAGAATTTGGATAGAGAGTGAGATGGGGGAAGGATTACAGGCGAAGAAGATAGCATATGTGCAAAAATGTGGATATTTTAGCAAGAAGGTGTGTTTGGAGACCAATAGGTCGTTATAATTAGTACTAAGAAGTGTCTTCAGGGGGGCGCCTGGGTGGCTTAGTCGGTTAAGCGTCCGACTTTCGCTTAGGTCATGATCTCACGGTTCGTGGGTTCGAGCCCTGCGTCGGGCTCTGTGCTGACTGCCAGCTCAGGGCCTGGAGCCTGTTTCAGAGTCTGTGACTCCCTCTCTCTCTGACCCTCCCTTGGTCTCTCTCTCTCTCTCTCTCTCTCCTAGAAATAAATAAAACATTAAAAAAAAAAAAGTGTCTTCAGGGATAAGCCAAGTTTCTGATGCGTAAGGAGGTTGATGGAGAGTTTGAGGACAATGTTAAGAACAAGTAGAGTTTGCTGTCTTTGAAGTAAAGCAGGAATTCTACAGGACACAGCTGAGGGAGTTGCTAGAAATATAATGTGAATGGTTCCTTCCAGATTTGATGTGGCATTTAGTGTTCTTTTCTACCTTTTAAAGATTAAATATAACTTTTGTATCCTAAAATTTCTATGACTTTCTGTATTCTATGATATACCTTTACGTCTTCATAAGCGTTTAGAGTTTTCTTCTTTGCAACATCTCAGCAACCATTTGTGGCTAGTTGTATAAATACTACCCTCTATAGAAAAGAGATTGAGGCTCAGAAAGGTTAAATGATATACTAATGTTGGAGAACAAACAAAGAATTAGAAACCAAACTCATACTCATACTTTTAAAATTGTAGTTTACTGCTCCTTCACTTATTCAACGTGGATAATGTACCTCAACGTATAAAAACCAAACTCATTATCTTTACCTTCACTAATGCGATCCTCTTCCAGTATTTCCCTATGTGGTGAATGGCACCTCCATGCTTCCCATAGTGCAAACCTGAATCTTTGATATGCTTTCTCCACTTGACTTTCAGGCATCACACCTACCTGGTTTTCCTCTTATCTTGCTGATTATTCTTTTGCAATTTCCTTGTTGGTTACTTTTCTCAACCTACTATTGTTGGTGACCCCAAATTTGTTTTTATCCCTATACTGACTCCCTTGGTGAACTCAATCATGTGCTATATTAGGCAATGACACCTCAGTTTATATCCCTAGCAGGATTCATGTATCCTTGTAATTGCATTGTGTGATGACAGATGGTAGCCTCACTTGTGGTGAGCTTAGCATAACATGAAAAGACGTTGAATCACTATGTTGTTTTGTATACCTGAAATGTAACATTATGTGTCAGCTAGACTCAAAGAAACTTTTTAAAGATTCATGTATCAATTTGGTCAATTACATTGTAATATCTAACATATATTTCAAACCCAACATGTCCAAATTGAATACTTGTTTCGCACTTCCAAGCCTCCTTCATTTCTAGCAATCATGATCTTAGTCAATGGCAAGTCTGTCCTTTTACTTGCTCAGGCCTTAATCCTTGTGCAATTATTTTTAACTCTTCTCTCACACCCCGCATCTAATACTTTTGGACCACCTTCAGGTATATTCAGAATCTGATCCCTTTTCATTACCTCCATTGATAACTACCATAGTCCAAGACATCTTCCTCTTTTGTGTGAGTTATTGCAGCAGTCTCCAGCAGGTGCTGTTTACCTGTAGTCTGTCCCCAAGATATCACAGAATAACCCTTTTATTAAATTTAAAAAAATTTTTTTAACGTTTTTATTTATTTCTGAGAGAGAGAGAGAGCGAGAGCACGAGCATGAGCAGGGAAGGGTCAGAGAGAGGGAGACACAGAATCTGAAGCAGGCTCCAGGCTCTGAGCTGTCAGCACAGAGCCCGACACGGGGCTCAAACCCATGAACCGTGAGATCATGACCTGAGCCGAAGTTGGATGCCCAACTGACTGAGCTACCCAGGTGCCCCAGAATAACCCTTTTTTAAAGACCCTTAGATCATGTCCCATCTCTGCTCATAACCCTCTGCGGTGTCCCATTTTCACTCAAGTAAAGCCAGAGTCCTTACAGTGGCCTACAGAGCATCCTGTGTTACTGCTCTGATCCTCTTTGCCTCTCAACACACTCTGCTTCAGTCACACTGACCTGCATGCCATTCACTGTATATCAGCCACACGCCTGTGCTGGGACCTTTCTACTGGTTGTTCCTCCTGCCTAGAATGTTCATCTCTATGATGTCTAAGCCTCCTATCTTCAAAGTTTACCTCTGTGAGTCTTAACTTGACCACCGTCTTTGAAACTGCAGGCTGCTCATCTCTTCTACCACTACTGTTCTTCATTTTCCAGATCCCGATCTATTTTACCCGCTGTGGTCCTTGTCACTTTCTAATATATGACTTATTTATGTATTGTGTTTAGTGTTTATCTCCACTTGCTAAAATGAAAGCCTCACTAGGACAGGGTTTTTGTGGTTGTTCTGATATAACCCATTCACCCAGAACGGTGACTGGCACATGGTAAATGTTTCACAAATATTTGCTGATTTGAATACTTTCTTCTCTCAGTCTGTACGTGCAGTCTACCCTCAAGTCACTATTCTCTTCCTGAAAGCCTTCAGTCTCTCCACATCCCTCCAGACCTGCCACCACCACATGGTCTAAACTTGTATCTTGTTTCATCTCATCTACTGCAGTAGCCTCCTCATTGGCCTCCTGGCAGCCACTCAAATTTATTCTCTATAGTACGTAGTAAATAGTACATAGTAAATAGTACATCTAGAGTAACTTTTCAAGACACAAATCTTATTATGTTACTTGCCTCTTTTCTTTTTTGTTTTGATGTTTATTTTTGAGAGAGAGGGAGACAGAGCACAAGCAGGCGAAGGACAGCGAGAGAGGGAGACACAGAATCTGAAGCAGGCTTCAGGCTCAGAGCAGCCAGCACAGAGTCCAATGTGGGGCTCAAACCCATGAACTGCTAGATTATGACCTGAGCCAGAGTGGGACGCATAACAGACTGAGCCACCCAGGGACCCCTTTAATACAACTTTTAGAAATAATACATGTACTGTACTGTTTGCTAGTAAGGGAAGTATGCTGAGATAATATACAGAACGAAGAATATGAATAAACTAAAGGTAATTTTTGACATACCTATTCTTAGTGCATTCAAAGGTGGACTATGATGGGTGGATAGATCAAAGACAGTAAATATAAATTTAAATATGTTACATTATTCCTCTTTAAAAGGTTACTTTTACTCTATCATCATATTTGAAATGCATCCAAAGAAGTTGGTCTTACCTTTCTTTATCTGTTTGTTTTTAAGTAATCTCTATGCCTAACATGAGGCTCAACTCACAACCCTGAGATCAAGAGTCACGTGCTCCACTGTCTGAGCCAGCCAGGCACCCCAATCTTAGCTTTTATGACTCTCCTGATCTCCTTACCTTGTGCATATGTCTGTCTTGGCAATGTTTCTAATTGTTATTCAATTGTCTGCCCTCACTAGATTGCTCCTTAGAGGGCAAGGATCATGTCTATCTTTTTATTTTATTTATTTAAAAAAAAATTTTTTTTACATTTATTCATTTTTGAGAGACGGAGACAGACAGAGCCCAGGTGGGAGAAGGGCAGAGAGAGAGAAACACAGAATCTGAAGCAGGCCCCAGGCTCTGAACTGTCAGCACGGAGCTTGACACAGGGCTCGAACTCCTATACCTTGAGCTTATGACCTGAGCCGAAGTCGGACGCTTAACTGACTAAGCCACTCAGACACCTGTTTATCTTTTTATCTACCTAGAAAAATGCCTCTTACTTAGTCCCCAGTCCCCAGAATGAATGCATTCCTACCTTCTGTAGTAAATAGGAGGATGAGCTGTAATTAACCATAGTTATCTGAGACCGCAGAATCTCAAAATTGTGCTTAGACTCAACCTAAGGCAATCACCCTCAGCTGATGGCTTAAAACCTGTCTTAGTTTTTATTATGTTTCATTAGTTATTACTATTGTGACCTTATACAGTCCTTTATGGGTGTTTGGTGATGCTTACAGTAATGTCTTAGTCTTAGATTGCTGTATCTGCCTTTTCGTGCTAGTAGGTGTGGGAGTAGATCAGTTGACCTACTCATGACCATGATCAAAGGCAGCGTGTAACTTTCTCGTGAGCTTCTTTTGTTGGTTCAGCTGTGGTAAAGCATCCTTCATTTCTTTAGCATAATACATGATTGATTTTTGCCTTATTACTGTCTTTACAGTGGAAAAGAAGAAGGAAACAATAACAGAGTCAGCTGGTCGACAGCAAAAGAAGAAAATAGGTAAGATGAGTTATTGGTGTATGCAAAATTTGCAAAAAATGAATTTTGGAAATTTGAAAAATTTTTAATTGGAAAAGTAATTTTTTTAACATTTTATTTATTTCTGAGAGAGAGAGAGAGAGACAGCGTGAGCAGAGGAGGGTCAGAGAGAGAGGGAGAGACAGAATATGAAACAGGCTCCAGGCTCTGAGCTGTCAGCACAGAGCCCGACGCGGGGCTCGAACCCACAAACTGTGAGATCATGACCTGAGCTGAAGTCAGACGCTTAACCGACTGAGCCACCCAGGCACCCCAGAAAAATAAATTCTTAAGTAATGAAAATGTAAGGTAGTTGTTAACAATGGTAACTCATGTTTGTCTAATTTTGTGGTTTACAAAGCATTTACACACGTATCCTTAACTTGACTATCTCTTGTCCACTTTGTAGGATAAGCTCAAGCAATTGCTACTTTTTTGCTCTTAACTTTGAAATTTTAGTTTTAGTAAAATGATGCTGACCGTAACGGCTTTTGAACTTGGCTGAGGGTTCTTGGCATAGTTTGATAAAAGTGTATTTTTTTTTCATGTCTGACATGATTATTTCCAGTTAAGTCTGAGTAACTTGTATTGTTGCCATGGCTTCCTTACTGAGAATTGACTGATGGTGGAAATCCACCAGCGGGTAGGAAATTTTCTGCCGAGTAATTTTTATCTGGTGTGGAAAGTAACACATGTTTTTGAGTTTTCAGTGTATTTTAGAACTTAATTACAAGACTTAATTCTGTTCCAAAAAGATAAGTGATTAGATATAATTTGTATTTATACTTTATGATACTTCCTGATTCTGAAATCAGGAAAAAACTGTGAAACTGTGTGTTTGGTTCAGGAACTATGTTTCTACCTAGGTCACTGCCATTAATTATATCCTAGGAGAGAATTCTATCAAGCTGGACTATGCCGCCGTCCTGTTCTGATTAAAGCTTTTGAATTTAGTGTGTCTGATGTTTTCCAAACGGGTTACTCATTTAGCTCCGTGTCAGGATGCAGCTGTCAGACTACTCTGGCTCGGGTGCTCCAGTCGCACCAGAGAAACAAAGCAGAAAAAATTCTGTCTATTAGAAATCTGTCCAGAGAGAGAAAACAGACCAATGCAGTATGGGAAATACTTTTGTAGACACATATTCTAAGTGTTATAAAAGTAAAGAGAAAGTGGATCTAAGCCAAGCTAGGGCGTCAGTTTTCCTTGAAGAAATGATGTTTTAGTTGAATCTTAAAGCTTTAGTGTGAATTAGTTAAATAAAAATATAAGTAAATAAAATAGTGGTTGGAATTCATTGAGTACTTTACCACCTACAACACACTTAAGTAAGCACTTTACATGTTTTTTTTAACGTTTATTTATTTTGAATGAGAGAGAGAGAGAGAGAGAGTGTGTGTGTGTGTGTGTGTGTGTGTGTGTGTGCATGCATGCAAGGGAGGGGCAGAGAGAGAGGGAGGGAGAGAGAATCCCAAGCAGACTCCATGCTGTTAGCACAGAGCCCGATACAAGGCTTTATCCCACGTACCCGTGAGATCATGACCTGAGCTGAAATCAGCTGCCCCAAGGTGTCTTTTTTAAAATCAACTTTACCTTTTTATATACTGTCTTTTTTGTTCTAGTCTGTTGGGAATGGTCCCGAGGGAAAAGTGAAATCATTGGAGCACGTAACATACACCCTTTAGGCAGCCTCAGACATAATCAGCTGTTACTTGCCCGTGAATAAAATGCCTGTGTGGAGAATTAGTCTTAGCTTCTGTACCACCTGACTACATCTTGTACAGCCAATCATGCTCTGCTGTGAATCTACCCGGGTGAGTCAGGAGTGAAAGCAAACATCGAAGAAATTTGCATTTTGCACCTCTTCCAAAATCCAGTGAATATTAACTTATTTCTGAATTAGTTAAAACCCAACTAAATTGCTTTATTTGTATATGGTCCGTACTAAATAGCAGTTTGAAGTGGAGAAACTTAAAGAACGATAGTAGTGCTGACATGTATTATACACCTGTGTTGCTATATTCGTAAGCCATGTACCCATACAGCCTACCTTGACAATACTTACGGTTATAGTTTCTGTTTGGACATAATTGGAAAAAAGTTAAATAGAGCTTCAGAAAAACTATATCACTTTAGTTTGCTCTCAACTTTGAGGCTCTTTGTGCTTTTTCTGCCTCTTTAGGCTACCAGCTTTATCATAAAGGACTACTCTTCCTAGAAAAGGATTTTTGGTGTGCTTTATCTTCATACCCACTTTTGTTATATTGCTGAGTCATTCATGAAACAGTTATTGAGCACACACTACAATTTTGAGCAACTAACCCCTTGCCAGTTACTGAGGATACAGAGATGAAGAAGGCATAGAGATGCCTTGCTCTCCAACAGCCTACCACCTAGTTGGGTCAATGGGTATATAAACAGATCGTTATAACAGAATGTACAAATTCAGTGAGTATAATGATAAAGATCTACATGAAATATTCTGGAAGCATAAAGAAAGACTTCTAATCCAGTGTCCAAGACTACATTGTCTAGTATAGCAGCCATTAGCTACATTTGGCTTTTTAAATTAATTACAGTTAAATTAAGTTAAAATTTTAGCCACTCTATCACACTGGCCACATTTTCTTTTTTCAGGAACCACATGTAGTTAGTGACTATTTTATTGGCAGCACAGAGACAGAATATTTTTATATTGTAGAAAGCTCTCTAGAATAATAGTGACCAAGGAATCAATATTTTCAAAAGAAAATGAGACAGAGCTGAGGTTTATAATGTTGAGTACTGGGGCGCCTGGGTGGCTAAGTTGGTTAAGTGTCCAACTTCAGCTCAGGTCATGATCTCACTGTTAATGGGTTAGAGCCCCATGTCAGGCTCTGTGCTACCAGCTTACAGCCTGGAGCCTGCTCCAGATTCTGTGTCTCCCTCTCTCTGTGTTCCTCCCCTGCTCACACTCTTTCTCTCTCAAAAATACATAAATAAAAATTAAAAAAATAAAATAAAACTTGAGTACGAGCCAGCGAGGAAGCAGTTGGATAGGGACAGGATAAAATGTTCTAGGTAGAAATCCCAGTTGGTCAAGACTGAGGAGTTCTTTGGATGTGTGGTTTTCAGAGCTAAAATTGGAACAATCCAGGGAAAATTGGGACAGTTCATCATCCAAGTAGAAAGGACTTCACGAATAACAACATTGAATCTTGAAAAACCTTCATATAGAGAGTGGCCTAGAGTTGTTTGGTGTTGCAGGAACATAAATATTAATGGGGGGGGGGTGGAGATTGGAAATGGGGCTGCAGAATAAGCAGGGCCAGACAGTAGACTTGCAGGTGATGTTGGAACAGGATCTTGGGGACGAAAAGCCGTATCAGGATTTTAAGCTAGGGAGTATCATAATTTTGGTCAGTTTTGCATATCAGGTAGATCTGACAGGCAGCTACGTGGAAGATGGACTTGAGGTAGCAAGTTTGGAGGCAGTGAGACATGCTGGGAGATTTGAAATAATATAGGTAAGAGGTGTTAGAAATGCTAACTAAGGACGTGGTAGGAAGGAGGTGAGCGGGGGGAGGGTTTCATAAATACGAGGTAAAATTAATAGGATGTGGTGTTTGATTGGATGAGAAAGTGGGGAGTCAGGGATATGCCACAGTTTCTAGCATAAGTGATTTTCTGTACCTTTATTTTATTTTTTTATTTTAATTTTTTAAAAGTTTATTTGAGAGAGACAGATCATGAGCAGGGGAGGGGCGGAGATAGAGGGAGACACAGAATCCGAAGCAGGCTCCAGGCTCTGAGCTGGCTGTCACTACAGAGCCCGAAGCAGGGCTCGAACCTACGAACCATGAGATCATGACCTGAGCCAAAGTTGGATACTTAACCGACTGAGCCACCCAGGTGCCTGTACTTTCCCTTTTTACAAATTTCCTAGTGGTAGTCCCTTCCCTCTCTAGTTATTTTAGGCCTACCTTATCACCGTCTCCTACCCGAGTCCTCAACCCCGCAATTTAAAAACGTCTTGTTGCATTGTAGGAAGACTGCCCAGATAGCGAAAGAGCTCCTTCCCCCAAGATAGACCTGAGCTTCATTTCCTTTTGCTCATCTTCTCCCACGAAGCTACAGCTTCCCACTCTCTCCTGCTTATACCCTCCCCTCCCAGGGAGAACAGACTGGACAAGAGCAGTTCAGGGCAAGGGATCACCTATTCACCCAGCTGTGTACCGTTGGGAAACTGCAGCCCTAGGCCTGTTCTTGATCCTCCTTTCCTTTACCTGCGCAAATTGGCAAGCCCTCACACCAGTTAATGCTCATGGTAGATTTTTTTTAGAGGACATTTAATATATTTTTTATAATCTTCCTATGAGGGTGGGGATTTTTGTGTGCTTTGTTCATTCATGTATCCCCACTGCTCAGAAAAGTGCCTGGCATATAGTAGGTAATCCATAAGTATTTGTTGAATAAGTTGATCCTGGTGATAATAATACACGATCGAAGCGAGTGGTAGCATAGTGTATATAGAGATCATTGGGTTAGAAGGTGGGAAACTTGGATTCTAGTCCTGGCCTGTGTGGTTGGTCTCTGTCAAGTCACTGACCCTTTGCAGGGTCTCAGTTTCTTCATAGAAACAGTGAAGTCCCTTATGTTGATGGAGTACAGTAAATAAGAGCATTCATGTACAGTTGAGACTTCCTTGGGTTGTACGTATATAACAACTTTCTTGAAATCTAAGTCAAAATTTTCTAGCTTTTAAGTGACTTAGCTATAGGGGCGCCTGGGTGGCTTAGTCGGTTAAGCGTCCGACTTTCGCTTAGGTCATGATCTCGCGGTTCGTGGGTTCGAGCCCCGCGTCGGGCTCTGTGCTGACTGCCAGCTCAGAGCCTGGAGCCTGTTTCAGTCTGTGACTCCCTCTCTCTCTGACCCTCCCCTGCTCACGCTGTCTCTCTCTCTCTCTCTCCTAGAAATAAATAAAAAAATATTTAAAAAAAATTCTTTGACTTAGCTATAAAACTGTGTTTATTTGTCGAGTAATTAGTCTGTAATATGAAAAACTTAAATTTTAAATTGATCTTGATTGGCTTTTATATTTTAGACTATGCTCTCTTGAAGAAACTGAAAGAGAAATAAAAACATAAGAGATGAGTAACTCATGTTTGAAACCTAAATGCCCTCATTATGTTTACGCTTTCTATCAGTGTAATATAAAAGTATATCTTAAGGTAAAGTTTAAGACACTCAATTACAGAGGTAATTAAAAAAATTTTTTTTAATGTTTTATTTATTTTTGAGAGAGAGAGACAGCGTGAGCAGGGGTGGGTCAGAGAAAGAGAAACACAGAATCCGAAGACAGACTCCAGGCTCTGAGCTGTCAGCACAGTGCCCGACACAGGGCTCAAACCTACAAACCGTGAGATCATGACCTGAGCCGAAGTCGGACGCTCAACCGACTGAGTCACCCAGGCACCCCAATTTTTACCTAATCCCTAAAGGTTTTTATTTTATTTTAGGGGCACCTGGGTGGCTCAGTCAGTTAAGTGCCTGACTCCGGCTCAGGTCATGATCCTATGGTTCACGGGTTCAAGCCCCATGTTGGTCTCTGTGCTGACAGCTCAGAGCCTGGAGCCTGCTTCAGATTCTGTGTGTGTCTCTCTCTCTGCCCCTCCCCTGCTCTCTCTCTCTCTCTCTCTCTCTCAAAAATGAATAAACATTTAAAAAATGTTTTTTAGTTTTTTTATCTTATTTAAATTGAAATATTTTAGTGCTCTGCTGCATTTGGATTTTCTGCTAATACAAAGTATACAGTGTTCTAGGTATTCTGCTCATCTTCTTAAGTGATGCTGAGACAGAAGTGCTTTTATAGTCACCAGTCAGTGACAGCGTAACATCTGATTTGCACTCAGCACTGTGTATAGTAACCAGTTTGTTAATTCTTTTCAGAGAGGCAAGAAGAGAAACTGAAAAATAACAACAGAGACCTATCAATGGTAAGAGTCATAAGTATAGTTTTGTGGTAAACTACAAAATGTTTTTTAGCAAAAGACCCTGATCTGCACTAAGCACACTATACTTACCTTTTCAGAAGTTTACCCCATAATGTCCTGGGTGTTCCCTGACCAGACAGAAGTGAAAACATCCTCCTGGGCTCAAACTTTGATTTCAGTAGTAAGAAGAGCTTCTGAGCTATCCAGAGTGCATAATTTATCCCTCTCACACAGGTCTTGATTAGCTCCCCCCGTATGTTTCAAATGAAGTAGTTTGTTTTCTTTCTTTTTTTTTTTTTTAATTTATTTTGAGAGAGAGAGCAAGCACACGTGTGCACAGGGGAGGGGCAGAAAGGAAGGGAAAGAATCCCGAGCAGGCTCCGCACGCTCAGTGCAGAGCCCGACTCAGGGCTCGAACTCAAGAACCACGAGACTGTGACCTGAGCCGAAGTCGGGTGCTTAACTGACTGAGTCCCCTAGAAGCCCCCGTAGTATCTATTTTCTTCTCGCTCTCATGTCATCGCTGAATCTTTAGTTTTCTGGTGACCTCTGTCAGCCCAGTGTCTGGGTTGGAGCCTTAGAGATGGCCTTTATTGTTGCCTTTGTTCTTTAGAGGCCTCTTGTCCCGAGTGTCAGGCATACCATAAAGTGTAAAGACAAGTGATTTTATTGCCCATTTACTCATTATTTGTAAACGGTAGAGATTATTCAAGCCTGTCTCTCTAAGGCACAGGTAGGCTAATTATAGGCTTGGCTAATTTTTCTATTTAATTTCTGTATGTTTAGCAGAGGACATCCAAACTGGGCAACAGTCCCCTTTGCTTACCAAAAGATCTTTGCTATATTGTCTTCCATTTCTTAAAATTCTTATTAAGTAAGGCTTTAATTTAGAAGAGCATCTTTTTGAAAATAACTTTTCTGCTGACATAATTATAAATGTTTACACCACCAAATTCAGAAACTACAGAAAGAAGAGAGAAAAATTGCTGATAAGCCTGTCATCCAGCGATAACAGTTATTTTTTTTAAAACTCATTTATTTATTTGAAGAGAGAGAGAGAACTTGAGCAGGGGAAGTGCAGAGAGGAGTGGGGAGAGAGAGAGAGAGAGAGAAAGAGAGAGAGAATCTCAAGCAGGTTTCACACTGCCAGTGCAGAGCCCAACTAGGGGCTCGAATTCACAAACTGTGAGATCATGACCTGAGCTGAAATCAAGAGTTGGATGCTTAACAGAGACACCCATGTGCCCTGGGAAATAACAACTATTAATCTTACATTTTTCTGATCTTTTAATTACTTATACTTTTACACATACGTAATTGAGTAAGAAGGTAGCTGTAAGTAGCAGAATACTTAACCGACAATGACTTAAACAGATAAAGATTTTTTTACTTGGTGAAGAAGTCCAGAGTTCGGTCATCCTGGGCTGGTGTGGCAGCTTGGTAATGTCATTAGGGACTTAAGTTAGCCATCCTTAGATCATGGTTGTTTGGGTTTTTGATAATGCTTTACCTTCAGGTGCTATGTTCTTCGTTCTGGGCAAGAAGAATGAGCCAAAGGCCTAAAGGGAAGCTGGCCAAGTTCGTCCCTTTTCAAAGTTCCATTCAGTACTTGTGAGTCATTAGCCAGAATTGGGTTGTACAGCTACCCCTGAAGCATTCATCAGTAGGGGGCACGGAGAAGGGCTGGGAGGTGGAGGCTGGCTGAGCCAATAAACAGCCTTTTGCCGTGAAGTGCCGTTTAAACATGACAGGAAACCAAACTTTTGGGGGTGGGCATTAGGGGTGGTTTTCCTTAGTGTGGAATGACAGTTGTTGGTCTTTTTATAGGTCCGGATGAAATCCATGTTCGCAATTGGCTTTTGTTTTACTGCCCTAATGGGAATGTTCAATTCCATGTGAGTAACTTTAATAATAATATGGTTTTACTTACATCACTGTTGTTGTCTATGTGTGCATATGTGTGAGCAATTAACTTTTTGGGGTAATATTTTGATTTGATATTTCAAGTTTATAGAAAAGCCACAAGAATAATATATCCATTATCCAGATTCACCCATTTTGCTCCATTTTCTTTCTCTTTTTCTGTCTCTTCCTATCGTATATGTACTCACACATACATTTATGTATTTTTCTTAATTATTTCAAGAGTATATCAGGGGGTTCATGCCCCCTTACCCATGACTACTAAAATGTATATATCCTACAAGCATGCACATTGTCTTGTATAACTTCAATCCAATTACCAGAATCAAGGAACTCAATTCTGAGAAGGTACCATTCTATGAAAACTTTTTCACCCCCTTTAATATAGAGGATATTTTATGTACAAGGTAAAAACCAAGGTATAATGGGGCCTCTAAAAAGAATTTAATATGTCCTGTGTGTTTTTTAAAAAAACTTTTAATGCTTATTTGTTATTGAGAGACAGAGGGAGACAGAGCCTGAGCAGGGGAGGGGCAGAAAGAAAGCGAGACACAGAATCCAAAGCAGGCTCCAGGCTCTGAGCTGTCAGCACACAGCCCGACGTGGGGCTCGAACTCACAGACTGCAAGATCATGACCTGAGCCGAAGTCGGCTGATTAACTGACTGAGACACCCAGGCGCCTCGTCTTGTGTGTGTGTGTTTTTTTTTAAATGTTTTATTTATTTCTGAGAGATAGAGAGAGAGACAGTGTGAGCAGGGGAGGGTCAGAGAGAGAGGGAGACACAGAATCTGAAGCAGGCTCCAGGCTCTGAGCTAGCTGTCAGCACAACGCGGGGCTTGAACCCACAAACAGTGAGATCATGACCCGAGCTGAAGTCCGAAGCTTAACCAACTGAGCCCCCCAGCCCCCCACCCCCCATCCCTGTCCTGTGTTTTTAAGTTACTTATTAGCATGCTGGTTCAAAATGCAGGTGGTTCTATAGAGATGTTTGACACTTTTTAAAAATAGAGTCATAACAACTGTTACCTGTGTAACAATAAAGCAAGTTACTGTTGTCTAAACTGGCAGATCGTGGGCTTGAGTAATTGTGGAACTACTTTTGGTAGAAACTGGGAAAATATCCAAAGATGACAAGAAGTCATTGAGTCCCTGTCAGGGCCCACCTACATCACCTCTACAGGAAGTAGAATTTCCCTCTCTCCTCTTTTCTCTCCTTTCCTCCTGCTTCCCCCCCCACCCCACCCCCACTCCACTTCTGTGTGTCCGTGCCTCTCCCCACACCTCCCCTGTCCATCTAGTCCATTCTTCCCTCCCCACCAGTGCAGTGCCTAGTCTGTGCCGGGCACCGTGGCTGGTATCAGAATATAACAAATAAGGTGTGGCCCCTGCCCTCAGCAATAATCCATTTTATGGGAAGAAAAGACAGAAAACAAATACATTGCTGGCTCTTATTCTGGAAATCTGTTTGTATAAAGTGCAGTTGGGGAAGAGAATTGAGTGGCTCTTTTTACTTGGGTGGGGATTAGAGGAGGTGTCCAAAATGGTTTTAATATAAAATTTCCTTAGCTAATGATTTCTAAAATCACAGACCTTTAGAGCTGAAAGAGATCTTTGGAAGATGAAATAACTTGCCTAAGGTATCTAGGAGGCTCAAGATTTCTGTCCTGTGATTCTAACCTCAGTACTCAGTTTCACCCTGCCGTACTGTCATTTCTTGAATATGTATCACCACGAATTAATTACCAGGGAAAGCAAACACTGAAAGCTTTTATAGTTAACTAGTAAGTGTCTGTTTACAACTCAAATACTCAAATATCCTTCTTAAATTGTCACATTCTGGACAACATAGAGCTGGCTAATACTCACCTATACTTAAAAATAATTTTTTAATGTTTATTTATTTTGGGGGGGAGGGGCAGAAAGGTGGGGGCCAGAGGATCCAAAGCTGGCTCTGTGCTGACAGCAGAGAGCCCGATGTGAGGCTTGAGTTTATAAATTGAGATCATGATCTGAGCTGAAATTGGACGTTTAACTGACTGAGCCACCCAGGTGCCCTTCATCTATACTTTTTAAATTTGATGTTTAACTTCTGGTTTTCTCATACTTCTGATTTTTTAAATAATATTTTTAAGGTTAATGCAGTGTGTTTGTATATCTGTTCTTTTTTACGTTATTTATTTTTTTAATGTTTTATTTATTTCTGAGAGAGAGAGAGAGACAGCATGAGCAGAGGAGGGTCAGAGAGAGAAGGAGATACAGAATCTGAAGCAGGCTCCAGGCTCTGAGCTGTCAGCACAGAGCCCGACGGGGGGGCTCAAACACACGAACTTGAGATCATGACCTGAGCTGAAGTCAGCCGCTTAACCGACAGAGCCACCCAGGAGCCCCTGTGTATCTGTTCTGATTGGCATTAGCTTGATTGTGTGATTTTTGTGACAGAGTCAAGTCCTGCTTTGCTGGAGGCTCAGCATTTTGTTTTATTCCTTAGTTGTATGTTTCTGTACCAAACTGATGTTCATGTCTCCCTCTAATAGACTGTAAGTTCTTATAGTCTTCACAGGTAACAGTTTTTGTATCTTTAGGTTTTCAGGGCTTATATAGATACTTACTGAATAAATTAAAAGCTAGTTGTCAATGTACAACCCAGTTTCCTCTTTCATGGTTTCTGTACTATTCTCAGGTAAGAATTTGATCCCATTTGAAGTGTGAATCAACAAATTTTTTTTAATGTTTTATTTATTTTTGAGAGAGAGAGAGAGTGCACGCAGGGGAAGGGAAGAGAGAGGGGGACAGAGGATCCAAAGCAGGCTCCACACTGACAGCAGCAAGCCCGATTCAGGGCTTGAACTCACGAACCATGAGATCATAACCTGAGCCGAAGTTGGACACTCAACTGACTGAGCTCCCCAGACGCCCCTTGAATCAAAAAATTTTAAATTATGGGGCACCTGGGGGGCTCAGTCAGTTGAGCATCCAACTCTTGATTTTGGCTCAGGTCATGGTCCCAGGGACGTCAGATTGAGCCCTGCATAGGGCTCTATGCTAAGCGTGGAGCCTGCTTGAGATTCTCTCTCCGTCTGCCCCTCTCCCCTGCTTGCTCGCTTGCTCGCTCTCTCAAAAAAATAATAAAATAAAGTAAAAAAATTTTAAATTGTAATTACTAATTTCCCAGATGTCAGTGGTTCATTTATGAAAATACTAGTGGGCACCTGGGTGACTCAGTCGGTTGAGCATTCCACTGCTGGTTTCAGCTCAGGTCATGATCCCAGGGTTGTGGGATCGAGCCCCGTGTTGAACTCTGCACTGAGTATGCAGCCTGCTTGAGATTCTCTCTTCCCCTGCCCCTCTCCCCCACTCACACGTGTATTCCCTCTCTCTTTTTCTAATAAAAAAATATAAAATACTAGTTAGTGAACCAATTGCAATGGAACCAAATTCTCAAAAGTATGAGTCTGAATGTAGTTGATGAAAATGTCTTCTACTAACTCTTTGGTCATAGTTTATTTTAGCCTGGGACAGCTCAAAGAGTCTTATAATAAGATAGGCTAGTCTCAGCGATAAATATTGTATTGAGAGTGTTTATTTCAGTATTAACATAGTAGTGTTTGGAAAAAAATAATGCAGGTCAGTAATGTAAATCTAATTTTCAAAGACTGTGTCTCTTTACTGATGAGAGTGTTGACATTAGGTTTAAGTAGGGAGAAGTCTTGACTTGTAAACTAAGTTGTGAGACGTGGAAATGGATCCTTTGGCTTATGTTCATTATTTACAGTAGGAGGTAATATTAGATTCTTTTTAGAAGAATTTGCCAGTTCTTTCATTTTTTTCTGTAGTTAAAACTAGAGCTTGGCATGCAGTTTTGATTTGAATCCAGAGTTGGTTTAGTGACTAAATGAAGCTAATACATTTGATTATAATCATGGAATCACATAACCATGAAGTATTATAATATATTTTTCATTTGCCTGCCTTTGACTTTCTCCCTTCAGTTTTCAGAGTTCTGTGAGGGCTCTACATGAATATTTATAGTAGGTTTCAACTATTTTTAATGTTTATTCAGGTTGAAAAGCTGCATGCCATGTTTTTGGGTCTCACACTGTGGGAGGTAAAAGAAAATTGCCCAGTCTAAGGTCTCAAGTAGCTTTTTGCCTTCGAATGGAATAGACATCCATATAGGAAATACTGACTTACTAGTCAAAAACTTACTGTTCTATCTTATGTAGGGGTCATCGAAATTTGTAGAAGATCCATTATAGAGAAATCTCTTACACAGAGAGAGAGATCCTGTAACAATAACACCCTATCCCAACTATATTTTGCCTTTTCCTTGGGCTACAGAGCAGCCTGTCCCTGGGCCTTGGAGAGGCTTATTTCTGTTTATGTTATTTTTGAGACTTAACGTGGAACCCATCACGTTCTCTGCCAAAGCAAATTCTCCCTGATACGTGTGTGTCTTTCAGTGGCCCTCGGTGCGAGTCACCTGGAATTGAAGCCTTTATAGTTTCCCTCCCTCTCCTTCCTTCCTTTCAGCTCACATTTCTTATGCATCCAGCCTGTCCCAAATTTACTGCTAGACCCTGTGTTATCTCTAACACTGTCAACCCTCTACTCCATCAGTTAACAGTTCCTATGACTCTGCCTCTCTGTGTCTGTCTAGTCATCCACCCATCTGTCCATTCTTCCCTCCCCCCTTCCCTCTCTCTCTTCCTCCCACCTCCCTCTCCTCTTTTCGTCCCATCCGTGCAACGCCAGCTCTGCTCCTGGTTTCTGCTTGTTACCTTTCCTCTCTGCTATTACCTTTAACCTTGGCTGTGGCAATAGCTTCCTACTTGCTCTCTCTCTGCTCAGGTGTCCTGTCGTCCCAGCATTAAGTTAACCATCCCCAAAAGCATGTTTCTCATTGCCTCATAACCACATCTGCTACTGATGGAATAGTAACTGCTGTTGGCCACTGTACTAAACCCTTAACTTTTGTTGTCTTTGTAATCTTAACAGCCTTTTTTTAAAAACTATTTATTACTGAAGCCACAATTTCTTCTTTTATAAAAAAAATATTTATTTAGTTTTGAAAGAGAGCAAGCAGGGGAGGGGTAAAGAGAGGGGGACAGAGAATCCAAGGCCGGCTCTGCTGACAACAGAGAGCCCGATGCCGGGCTTGAACTCATGAACCATGAGATCATGACCTGAGCTGAAGTCGGAGCATTAACTGACTGAGCCACCTAGGTGCCCCTTAACAGCCTTCTGAGATGAGGATTGTAGTTTTTTTTTTAATGTTTTATTTCTTTATTTCTGACAGAGAGACAGTGTGAGCAGGGGAGGGTCAGAGAGAGAGGGAGACACAGAATCTGAAACAGGCTCTGAGCTGTCTGCACAGATCCCAACACGGGGCTTGAATTCTTGAGCCATGAGATCATGACCTGAGCCGAAGTTGGACGCTCAACCGACTGAGCCACCCAGGTGCCCCGAGGATTGTAGTTTTTATTTATGAGAATATGAAACTCCAAGCTATTTAACTTGCCCAAGGTTTCAAAGCTAGTAAGCATTGAGCTGGGATGTAACTCATGTGTCTCTGATTCTATAATTCTATAAAGTCCTTCCATAGCATTGTGTCGCTCTGACTACTCACTTAGTCCAAACTCCATAACCTGCCTTTCCCAGCACTCCGTGCTTTGGCCCCAGCCTGTTTGTCAAACTTTATTTCATTTTGTCTACACACTATTTGTTTTGTTAGACACTATTTGTCTAACTATTTGTTAGAACACTATTGTGTTCTAACTGCACTGTTCACTGTACCTGAGACACACATTCTTTCACGTGAATTTTAGAATCACTCCTGTCTCGGCTTCACCTAAAAGAATCCCATTTGAGTTTTGACTTCAGTTTTATTAAACGTATATATTAATTTTGAAGCATTAGACACCCTTATAATGTTTCAAACTCTCATCTAGGAACATGGTGTTTCGCTAAGTTTATTTTATGTGCTTTTGTGGTTACCTTCCAAATAAGCCTTGCATAAATTTTGTATCATCTAGTGCATCACTACTGGTATAAAAGCAGGTTACCGGTTTTTGTCATTTTAGTTTGTAACTGACCATCTTGCTGAACTCTAATAGATTCTAGTAGGTTTTAATTTGGGTCTCTGATTTTCTAGAGAGATAATCATATGATCAGACAAATAACTTGTTCTCATTCTTTCCAAATTTTCTCCTCCCTCCTTTCTCCCTGCTTTCTCCTTCTCTCGAATTCTAAGCTGAATTGAATTAGAACAACTGGACAAGGGTCAAAAACTTAATAAAAAAAAAATACGGAAAGGTAGTCCAGTCGGGGCACCCGGCCGGCTTAGTCAGTGGAGCATGCAACTCTTGATCTAGGGGTTGTGAGTTCGAGCCCCATGTTGGGTGTGAAGGTTACTTAAAAATAAAATCTTTAAAAATAAATAAAGGGGCACCTCGGGGGCTCGGTCAGTTAGGTGTCCGACTTCAGCTCAGGTCATGATCTCACAGTTTGTAAGTTGGGCTCTGTGCTGACAGCTCAGAGCCTGGAGCTGCTTCGGATTCTGTGTGTCCCTCTCTCTCTGTCCCTCCCTTGCTCACACTCTGTCTCTGCACCCCAAATATTACATATTTAGATTGTATTATTCAATTTTTAATTATTTCTCTAATTTCATCTTGATCATCTGTTAATTGTAGGATGGGATGCAGTATCTCTAATATCCTTTTTAGTCTTAAATTTGTTGACAGCTGGCAGATTTTAAGAAAAAAGCCTAAGGTTAGATTAAAATGGGAAGGACTTGAGTTTCCAGATTTCCAGAGTAGCGATAGGAGGCGGGACTTTTAGCTGTTTCTTTCTTTTTGGCTTTTCAGCCTGGATCATTTCCCTAAAGCTGAAACATTACAATCTTGGGCTTTGAAGAGATCTGAAAAGCCATTTAACACATAACTTCTGTCCCAATACAAATCCCCTTCAATAATACCTCTAGCAGATAATTTTCCATCCTCTTGTTTAATTATTTCCAACAATGAAGAACTTCATGATTTCTGAGATAACATATTTTTATTGAGTAGTTTTTAGGGTTTGAAAGTAATTCTTTTTTTTTTTTTAATATTTTTTATTTATTTCTAGGAGAGAGAGAGAGAGACAGCGCAAGCAAGGGAGGGTCAGAGAGAGAGGGAGACACAGACTCCGAAACAGGCTCCAGGCTCTGAGCTGGCAGTCAGCACAGAGTCCGACGCGGGGCTCGAACCCACGAACCACGAGATCATGACCTAAGCGAAAGTCGGACGCTTAACAGACTAAGCCACCCAGGCGCCCCTGAAAGTAATTCTTTTTACTGGACCAAAATATGCCTCCCTGTGCTTCCACTCAGTAGTAGAACTGCAGAGAATAATCTACCGAGGTATAATAATAATCTACCAGCTCTCTCTTTGCACCTCTCCCCTTCATTCCGGAACTCTCTTCTTTATTAGGCTAGACATCAATTCACTTAGTTACTTCTATGACAATCCTCAAGTCTCCTAAAAAAATTAACTCATTAGGGGCGCCTGAATGGCTAAATCGGTCAAATGGCTGACTTTGGCTCAGGTCATGATCTCACAGTTTGTGAGATTGAGTCCCACATCAGGCCCTGTGCTGACAGCTTGGAGCCTGGAGCCTGCTTCAAATTCTGTCTCCCTCTCTCTCTGCCCCTCCCTGCTCGCATTCTGTCTCTCTGTCTCTCTCTCTTTCAAAAATAAATAAACATTAAAAAAAATTATTTCATTAAAAGTAAGAATTCTTGGGGGCGCCTGGGTGGCTCAGTCAGTTAAGTGGCCTCCTTTAGCTCAGGTCATGATTTTGCAGTTCGTGGGTTTGAGCCCCGCATCAGGATCTGTGCTGGCAGCTCAGAGCCTGAAGCCTGCTTCAGATTCTGTGTCTCCCTCTCTCTCTGTCCCTCCCCCGCTCACACTCTTGTCTCTCTCTCTCTCAAAAATAAATAAACATCAAAAAGTAAGAATTTTTGGTAGTTTTTGTGTGTGCGTGTTTTTTTTTTTTCATATTTGTGACTGGTTTAAGGTCTCACGCATAATAGATACTAACTTTTCCATAAGTGAATAGCTTACAGGACGTCAGTGGTTTTCCTAAATCTTTTTTTTCCAGCTTTATTGAGATATAATTGACACACAACATACAACATTGTATATGTTTGTGTACATACATGATATACATGCAATGATTTGATACTTGTGTATATTATAACAGGATTTCTGCAGTAAGGTTAGTGAACATATCCTTTGCCTTATGTAGTTGTGGTGAGAACATGTAGGATTCACTGTCTTAGCAACTTTGAGTATATAATATAATATTGTTGACTGTAATCACTAGGCTATACATTAGATGCCCAGAGCTTACTCATCTTATAACTGGAAGTTTGTATCCTTTAACTACCATCTTCCTATTTCTCCCATCCCAGCCTCTGCCAACCATCAATCTAACTCTGTTTCCATGAGTTCAGCTTTTTTTTTTTTTAATCTTTATTTATTTTTAAGAGAGAGAGAGAGGGAGAGAGACAGAGCATAAGCAGAGGAGGGGCAAAGACAGAGGGAGGCATAGAATCTGAAGCAAGCTCCAGACTCTGCACTGTCAGCCCAGAGCCCGACCTGGGGCTCAAACTCAAAAATGGGAAAATCATGACCTGAGCCAAAATCTGACGCTCACCCCACCGAGCCACCCAGGCGCCCCATGAGTTCAGCTTTTTTAGATTCTACATTTAAGTAGTAGCATACAGTATTGGTCTCTCTCTGATTTATTTCACTTAGCATAATGAATGCTCTTAAGGTTCATTCATGTTCTTAAGGTTCATTCATGTTGTTGCAAATGGCAGGATTTCCTTCCTTTTGGTGGTTAAATAATGTTTCATTGTATGTATAATATATATCGAGAGAGAGAGAGAGAGAGAGAGAGAGAGAGAGAGAGAGAGAGATCTGTCTCACATTTTGGCTATTCATTTGTCAATGGACACTTAAGATGTTTTCTTATCTTGGCTATTGTGAATAATGCTGTAATGAACATCAAGAAGAGATCTCTCTTTGAGATAGTAATTTATGTTATTTCTTTTGGACTTATGCTCAGAGGTGGGATTGCTAGATCACATGGTGGTTTTTGAGGAACCTCCATTTCGTTTTCCATAGTGGCGGCACCATCCTTGTTTCCACGGATAGTGCACAAGGGTTCCCTTTGCTCTAACATCCTTAGTATTTACCATCTGTCTCTCTCTCTCTCTCTCTCTCAAAAATAACCATTCTTACAGAAGTGAACTGATATCTTATCGTGGCTTTGCTTTATATCTCTGTGATGATTAGTATTTCTTGCCCATCTGTGTATCTTATTTAGGGAAATGTCTGCAGCGACCCTCTGCCCTTTTAAAAATCAGATTATTTGTTTTTTGCCATTGAGTTTGTAGTTCCTTATATTTTGGGTATTAACTCCTTAGTCAGATGTATGGTTTGCAAATTTTTTCTCCCAACCCATAGGTTGCCTTTTCCTTTTCTTGCTTGTTTCTTTTGCAGCACAGAAGCCTTTTCATTCAACGTAGTCCCACTTGTTGATTTTTGTTGCTTATGCTTTTGGTGTCGTATCCAAAAACTGATAGCTAATGTCAAGGAGCTTTTTCTCGACGTTTTCTTCTAGGAGTTTCATGGTTTCAGGTCTTACATTTAAGGCCTTAATTCATTTTGAGTTCATTTCTGTGAGTGGTAAGATAGAGGTCTAATATCCTTCTTCTGCATGTTGCTGTCCAGCTTTCCCAGCACCATTTAGTGAAGAGACTGTCCTTTTCCAATTGGGTATTCTTAACTCCCTCATCAAATATTAGTTGATTTATATAAGGGGGTTTATTTCTTGGCTCTCAGCTCTGTTCCTCAGGCCTGTGTATCTGTTTTAATGCCAGTACCATATTGTTTTGATTATTATAGCTTTGAAGTCAGGAAGTGTGATACCTCCAACCTTGTTCTTTCTCAAATTGCTTTATCTACTCTGGGTCTTTTGTGGCTCCATATGAGTTTTAGGATTATATTGTCATTGGAATTTGATAGATATTGTATTGAATCTATGAATGGCTTTGTGTAGTATAGATATTTTAACAATATTAACTCTTCCATTCCAAGAACACAGATATTTTTCATTTATTTGTCTTTTTCAACTTATTTCTTAAAAAGTTTTTTTTAATGTTTATTTATTTTTGAGAGAGAGAGAGCACAGCAGGAGGGGGCAGAGAGTGGGGGGACAGAGGATCCAAAACAGGCTCCACGCTGAGAGCAGAGAGCCCGATGCAGGGCTCAAACTCACGAACTGCGAGATCATGACTAAGCTGAAGTCTGTCTGCTCAACTGACTGAGCCACCATCCACTTATTTCATCAATGTCTTAGAGTTTTCATTGTATCTCCTTGGTTATATATATTCCTAAGTATTTTGTTGCTTTTGATGCTATTGTAAATGGGATTGTTTTCTTTATTTCTTTATGATATAGCTCATTGTTAGTGTATAGCAATGCATAGAATTATTTTTCTATGTTGATTTTGTATCCTAAAACTTGGCTGAATTTGTTTATTGGTTCTAAGAGGCTGTGTTTGTTTTTGTTAACATTTCAAGTAGAAAATAACAATAAAATGACTCTAATACTCTGGTTTCTCTTCAGATCGAATAAATCTTTCGCCTTTTACTAAAATGACTCTATGTGATGGATTTATTGGGTTTGTATCTTAACAATAAGAGGGGATAGACAGCTTAGCTTATATCTGTTCTGTCGCTTCTTCTCGCGGTCCAACCGACCCATGGGGCAGTCACAGTGACGTACCTGGATGTGTGCATGTTGTGTGCGGCACAGAGCCAGAAAATATTGGAGCCAGCTGCATTTAATATTTCTTCTGAGAGAATGGGAATATCTTCTGAAAAAAGTACTACTTTTGTTTCACTTTTGTGAACTTAGGAGAGAATGACAGTGATTACTTCAAGCAGATCTTTAAATACTGCTGTCATATATGAGTAAAATCACTTCACAATTGAGCCATTCTCTGTGTAAATATATGCTGGGAAGGCAATTGGAAGTAGTAAGTGGATGGCCATATGTATAGAAGATGTCAAATTCATTCTCTTCTATATTCTTTGCAGTCCAGTTATATAAGAAGCTCTTTAAGAACCATCGAAGTTGATCTGGATAGTTAGGGATTTTTCCCCCCAAAGACAAAGATGCTATTGCTACTTCTCTTTTCCATAGACCATTCTAAATACCAAGTGTCTTTTGAAGAGGGAATTTTCTAGTTGCTTTAATTGGAATTAAAGACGATCTGCATAATCTAGCTGATATAGTCATACATTTCTCTAATATAAAGTATCACTATCCTTAATCACATTAATTTTTATAATTTTTTGTTATTGACTGTTTATACAACATATTCATAGAAAAGTATAAAAGAAACTCAACATAAATGCTGATATGCAATTTTTATAACTTTTTCTAAGCTTTTCTCTTTTGGAAACATTTTTCATTTCTATTTTAGAAAAAGTAAAAAGAATACTTTCAAACACTAACGGTTTGTTAAAAGTTATCTCCAAATATTGTGTATACATTTTAAGACTCTACCTTTTTCAATCACCACTATATAGTCTGTGAATTTCTATTTGAAATGTTTAGCCAGTTTGATGTGTGCATTGGGAATCTCTGAGTCTTCAAAAGAGGGTCCTTAAAATCTCATTGGTGCCACGGTTTAGAACAGTGATTCTCAAAGTATGGTCTGGGGACCCCTAAAGCTCTTTGAGACTCGGAGGAGGTCCCTGAGATGAAAATTACTGCCATAATAATTGTAAGATGTTTTCTTCCTTTTTTATTCTTATTCTCTTTTTACCATACAGTGGAATTTCCCAGAGGCCTCAAGGCTTCATGATGTGTAATATTGCAACAGCCTGCAATGCTGAACAGCTGTGAGAATCTAGTCTATTAGACAAAACATTAAAGATATTTGCCCAAAGGAAACAAAAAAGAGCCTTTCTTCTCACTAAATTCTTTTTTGTTTTGAAAAAGATATGTTTCATAAAAACTGTGTTAACATAATGAATTTAACTCTACCTTTTACATGATTTCATAAACATTTTTTAACATTTCTCAGTTTTAATTTATAAAGCAGTAAATATTGATAGATCTAACCTTTCAACCATGTAAGGTTCTGAATAATTTTTCAGAAGGTTGAAGGGGTCTGATACTGAAAAAATGAAGAATCATTAGTTTAGAAAAAGATTGATGGAGAAGAAAATCTGGGTCTTTCCTTACATCCTTGTTCATTATGTCGCTTTTGAGAATTTCACTTTGTTTTTTTAGAGATCAAGGAACTTGGAGTTCTATTTCTGTTTTGTATTCTTCTCTGGAACTAAGAAGCCTGTCAGTCTTCCAAAAATAACAATTCCTTGTTTTTTCCTTTCTAGATTTGATGGTAGAGTTGTGGCAAAGCTCCCTTTCACCCCCCTTTCCTACATCCAAGGACTGTCCCATCGAAACTTGCTGGGGGATGATACCACGGACTGTTCCTTCATCTTCCTGTATATTCTCTGTACCATGTCGATTCGACAGGTGAGCGACCATATCCACCATTAAATATATACATCCTTCCTTGCTCTCACACCCTAAGTTAGCTTTTGCTGCTTTATGCCAGCAATGTTTTTCAATTCCAGTGGATCCTTAAATGTGTGTCTCATTACTGATCTTTTGGGATGGGTGGTGGTGGCCATAAAATGAAACATGTTTCCATATCCCATTTTTAGAGCTCTGAGGTTCCTTTTTCATTCTAGTCATCTAAAGATGCAAAAATAAAGAGCGGGTTTGGTCTTCTCAGTATCAGTTCTTCCTTATTATATACCGGCGTCTTTTGGCTCTTCAGGGACACAAATAAACGTAGTAATTTGGTGATTTTTAGGTTATTCACAGTTGAGATACTCAAGTCTGTGTTAGAGAATTTACATTTGGCCACCATGATTATAAGACATTCACAGTGAGAAAGAGTGAGAGCCAAGAGAGAAGTATGGATGGTTGGGAACCCAGACAGAGACAGGACATTTGAATAATCGGGGAAGATCAGGCAGAGAGGTGTAGAGAATGAAGTGGCCTTTGCGATAAGACTTTAAATAGTGAGAAGAGGCATGATCTCTTGGTTCATGGGTTCGAGCCCTGCATCAGGCCCTGTGCTAACAGCACCCGGATTTCAGTGGGGAGATTGGCACATGAGAACTCTTCTTCTGAATACTGTCAGTGGCAGCAGACTTCCTGGTTGGCCTGGCATGTGAGAATAAGTAGGAAATGGAATTATGGTTTGAAGCCTCCAAAGGTCTGCATGATCTTACTACTTACTGCTTTCCCCGTCTCCTCTGCCATCCAACACGCCAGCCGCTCCGACTCGCCTGACAAGCCCCATGTCTCGCTCACCCACATTTGCTTTTTGTGAATGCTCTTCCCTCTCTCTGGCTGCCTCCCACCTCGTCCTTTTCAGATTAAATGCAACTAAGTCTCAAGGCTTCCTGGCCTCCCTTCTGACACTTAACTGCTTTCTGAAGGATAGATGCGAGAGGGGCCTGATCAGGTGGAGAAAAGTCGGAAGCCTGTCTGAATTGTCCAGCAAAAAATCACTACATTCCGAACTATGACAGTGATGAGAGGGACGGAAGAGAGGGGCAGGTTGAAACAGACATGGAGGTAAAGCAGCAGAATTGAGGGAGAGAGAAGGGAGCACCTCACGTGAGCCCCAGGTATGGCTTTGGTGGCCAGACGCAGACTGGTCTCACGAAGAGGGTGGGAAGAGGGGAAGGTGAGCAGGCTGGTCAGGAGACTATCGGTTTGAGAGTTTTTAGGGCAGCTAAGTGGGCATGCCCAACGAACATCGCACTACCTGGGACGTGTGCTACAGGTCTTGAAAATGTCTCTGCAGTGAAACATTTTGTTTGGCTTTTTCCAAAGGTGAAAGCCAAGACCCTGACAACGCAGGTCTCTTGTGTTGGTTCAGCAGATGTCCATCACTTTCCAGAATATTGCTCTTAACTTTGATCATTTAAATCTGAAAGTTTTAAATTGCAGCTCACGTGCAAATATTAATAAAACACAACGATGTGTACATTCTACTTTTAGCCGCAAAGAGCAATTCTACTTTAATTACGTTCAGATTCAGATATTAGTGCTTTATGTGTGACAGCTCAAAATGGGCACTTTAAAAATTTTTTTTTAAATGTTTATTTTTGAGAGAGAGAGACAGAGAGTGAGCAGGGGAGGGGCAAGGAGTGGAGGGGTGAGGGGATACAGAATCCAAAGTGGGTTCCAGGCTCTGGGCTGTCAGTGCAGAGCCTGACACAGGGCTCGAACTCACCAACTGTGAGATCATGACCTGAGCTGAAGTGGGATACTTAACATACTGAGCCACCCAGGCACCCCGACATTAGTCATTTTAGATGCAACATTTTCACTACTACCGGGCCACTGCTCCCTAGAAATCACCGTCTGAAACTGTAGAGTTTTAAAACTGAAATAAATGTTAATAATGATGGGGGACCTGGGTGGCAGTCAGTTGAGCATCTGACTGCAGCTTATGTCGTGATCTTACAATTCGTGAGTTCGAGCCCCGTGTCAGATTCTGTGCTGACAGCTCGCAGTCTGGAGCCTGCTTCAGATTCTGGGTCTCCCTCTCTCTCTGCGCCTCCGCCACTCACGCTCTCTGTCTCTCAAAAATAAATAAAAGATTAAAAAAAATGATAGTTGAGGATGTTCACCTCAAGCTGGTCTTTAAATTCCTTTCAGATATTTCTGAAAGTCCAATGAGGTGTTTATTTAGCAGTTAATTTTATCAGGAATGCAGTGCTCATTTATCATGGTGGTCAGCAGAGTTTTTCTGTTAAGGTCTGGATAGTAAATATTTTTGTACTTTCCAGACCATATACTTTATTGTAACTACTTAGCTCTGCGTTATAGTAGGAAAACAGTCACAGACAGTATGTAAATGAATGAGGGTGGCTGTGTTCCAACAAAACTTTGTTTATGAAAACAGGCAAGGGGCCAGTGTCAGTCTGCTAATCCCTGAAGGTTCAGGCAGAGACTGTTGTGGCTGCTCAGCTCTGCCATTAGAGTATGAAAGCAGCTAGAGACGATGTGTAAATGAGTATGACTGCGTTCCAATAAACCTTTATTTATAAAAACAGGCAGCGGACCAGCATGATACGTTAACCCCTGAGGACCAAGCACACAATATGTGCTATAAAGTTAAAATACAATAGTAGATCCTAGACTGTACAGCTTAATAAAATCATTGCTTATTAAGTACAGAGAAATGGAGGAAATGAGGCAGCAAAACACGCACGCGCACACATGCACACAAATATTTAATGTGTTTTGAGCCAAGGAGGATACATACTCATATTTTTTATTTCTACTTGTCCAGATCTACGCACTGAGGCTGATAAAAATATGTAAGAGCGATAGTATTGGCATAGCTCATATAACAGTGTTGTATTTGGAAGATTTATTTCTTTTGGCGTCCGGTTATCTTCCCCAAGATCCGTGGTGAGTTTTGACCTGTTGGGATGTCCTGACTGCTGGTCGTCATCTTGGGCAAATCATTTTATTACCCAGTTTTATACAAGGTATTCTAATATATGGAAAATCTTAGACAAATCACCAAAATGATCTGCTTTTATAATTTTTATTTCACTAGCTGCAAATGGTTTTTGTACATGTTCCTTGCTGATCATCAGCATTCATACTGGAGGATTATGCACTTAAGTCAGGTCTAACATAACTTTAGCATTGGAAGTGTTATTATGGAATATAGGCTTCTCTTGTTTTGATTAAAATGTTTGTTAGCTTGCTATTTCTGTGTTTTGTTTTATTTACTTTATAGGATCTTAGGTTGCATAATAATAGACCATGTAGATGCCTGTGAAATGAGCAGCCATAAAATACGACGCTTTCAGAAATTCAAATTATAGATGTCTGTGATTTCCCCAGCGAGGTCATTCTTAGGCAAGGAAGTAGGCCACTTGGTTTCAGATATACCCACGGCATAAAGTAGTTTTAAGAGAACATAATGAATTGGGGGGTTTTTGTCTGCTTGTTTTGGGATGTAAAGTGGAGTGTGTGATGGGGAAACTAAAATAGAATAATTCAAGTTTCGATAATGATTGCTCATATTCTGTGTTATAGGAGTTTTTGTTTATTATTTTTGTCTATATGTTATTTTTTTCTGTATATTTTCTTCTTTCCAACTCCTTCAAGATAGTAAGTTCTTAACTATCTATATGTGTCTTACAGTACCTATATATAGTACATAGTACGCAGCTGGAAAGTATATGTTAAACAAATAGGTGCTACACTGAAATATAAACTTATACATTTGGCAGATTGGGGTTACACTATTTTTTATTCCCAAGAGCAAGGTAGGAAAATGCATGTTTCTGCCAGCCTCACCAGCAGAAGTTGCTTTTGAGTTTTTACCAATCCGGTGGATAAGAATCACTTCCTCGTTGCAGTTTTAATTTGCTTTTTGGGTTGAGCATCTCTGTTTGTCTAAGAGCTGTTCATATATTCTTTTCTTTCCTTGGTGGCAGGAGACTGTGTGTGCTTTTGCCTGTTTCTCTGATGGGTTGGTGGTCTTTGAATGTTAGCTCTTACTTTGGGACATTCGCCCTCTCCCTGTGCTCCAAGCTGCACCTAACTTTTCCAACTTGTCGTTTCTGTTTCAGTTTTACTTTACAGTGGTTTTCACCACACAAAATTTTATTTGCTTGCTGATTTTAGTTTTTCTTTTTAGGTCAGATTTGTCTGTCTTTTATGGCTTTTGGATTTTGAGCTATGATTAGAAAGTTCGTCTCCACTCGGAAGTTACCAGGAAATTCACCCTCCTTTTCTGTTGGTACTTTTTTGGTTTCATTCTTTGCATTTCAGTGATGCGCCAGTCCATCTGGAGTTCGTACTTCCCTTATTCTTTCTTCGTGCTCTTCTACTTGGCCAGCTATTGCGTGATTTTGAGAAAGGGGAACACAAAAACATCGATTCATATGAACTCACAGTTTGCCTACTTCTTTTTTTTTCCAAAGACGAAGAAGCCAGAGGGCTAAAAGAATGCAGTCAGGTGAATGGTTGGACTTAAATACAAGTCCCGATCATAGCCTAGCGGTGTTTTCTCTGGAGCACCTCTCAAAACTTGTCTTTGAGGGGCACCTGGGTGGCTCAGTCGGTTAAGTGTC
>NW_024081852.1:494614-496542 GCF_003009895.1 Hyaena hyaena
TAAAAAAAAAATGAAATTGGAGAGTTTGTTCGGTCCCAGGGACAAGTGTGTGAATGGAGACGCTCCTCCTTCCTTCACACCTTGTTTATTTTTTTATTTTTAATTTTTATTTTTTTAATTTTTAAAATTTATTTCTAGGAGAGAGAGAGCATGAGCAGGGGAGGGTCAGAGAGAGAGGGAGTCACAGACTGAAACAGGCTCCAGGCTCTGAGCTGGCAGTCAGCACAGAGCCCGATGCGGGGCCGAACCCATGAACCGCGAGATCATGACCTAAGCAAAAGTCGGACGCTTAACCGACTAAGCCACCCAGGCGCCCCTTGTTTAGATAAGAGGTGTCCTGGGGCGGGCTGAGCAGTGAGACCTGAACCTCTGGAGGAGAAGAATGCATAAGAGTAGGCCAAATGTCTGTGTCCTGTGTCCTCTGTGTCGCGCCTAGAGAGTGTCAGGGGTTGACACCTGTCAGCGCGACTGCCTGTGGCAGCAGTCGAGTCCCGCAGGATTCTCAGGCCAGTTCTCTCTGAGGTCTGCACGCTACTTCCTTTTTTTTCCCCTTTTGTTGTTGTTGTTGTTGTTGTTGTATTTGTTACTTTTTTAAAAAATTTAATTCATTTTTTTAAATTTACATCCAACTTAGTTAGCATATAGTGTGACAATGATTTCAGGAGTGGATTCCTTAACGCCCCTCACCCACTTAGCCCCTCCCCCCTCCCACAGCCCCTCCAGCCACCCTCTGTCTGTTCTCCATATTTAGGAGTCTCTTGTGTTTTGTCCCCCCTCCCTGTTTTCATATTATTTTTGCTTCCCTTCCCTTAATGTTCATCTGTTTTGTATCTTAAAGTCCTCATATGAGTGAAGTCATATGATACTTGTCTTTCTCTGACTGATTTCGCTCAGCATAATACCCTCCAGTTCCATCCACGTCGTTGCAAATGGCCAGATTTCATTCGTTTTGATCACCGAGTAATCCTCCATTGTATCTATGCCACATCTTCTTTATCCATTCATCCGTCGATGGACATTTCAGAGTCTACTTTCTGGTTTCCTATATTCAGTAATTCCTGTGCTGTTCATCTTTCTTGTTTATTGTGTCAAAATAGACATAACAGAAAATTCCCTCTTTAGCCATTTTCAACTGTACAGTTCTGTGGCATTAAGTACATTTACATTGTTTTTTGTTGTTGGTTTTGTTTTTACTTTTATTTTTTAAATTTATTTCTGAGAGAGAGAGAGACAGCATGAGCAGGGGAGGGTCAGAGAGAGAGGGGAAGACACAGAATCTGAAGCAGGCTCTAGGCTCTGAGCTAGCTGTCAGCACAGAGCCCGACGTGGGGCTCGAACCCATGAACCGTGAGATCATGACCTGATCCGGAGTTGGACACTCAACCGACTGAGTCACCCAGGCGCCCCAAGTACATTTACATTGTTATACAACCATCAGCACCATCCATCTTAGACCATTTTCATCTTCCTACGCTGAAACTCCATTAAACACTAGCTCTCCGTTACCACCCCCCCCTTAATCCCTGGCACCCGCCATTCTGCCTTCTCTCTCTGTGAATTTGACTACTTGTATTCATGGATTTGATCTCATATAAGTAAACTCATATGACATTTGTCCTTATGTGACTAGCATGTTTTCAAGTTTACCTGCATTGTAACATGGGTCAGCATTTCCTTCCCTTTTTTAAGGCCAAGTAATATTTCACTGTATGTATACACCACATTTGGTTTGTCTACTCATCTGTCGCTTGGGTTGCTCCCACCTTTTTGCTGTTGTGAGTGATGTTGCTGTGAACAGGGTGTATCAATGTCTGAAGAGTTTCTCTTTTTTTTTTTTTTTTTTTTTAAATAGTTTATTGTCAAATTAGTTTCTACATAACACACAGTGCTCATCCCCAAAGTGCCCTCCTCCATGCCCATCCCCCCCT